>NC_069504.1:6376593-6567342 GCF_027579735.1 Bombina bombina | reverse complement strand
ACTGTACATAATGTGACACAAGTATAGTTTATATCACACCCAACAGTACTCATACACAATACTATACATGTGTCACCCTATATGCTGTTACTGTACATAATGTGACACAAGTATACAGTTTATATCACACCCAACAGTACTCATACACAATACTATACATGTGTCACCCTACCTGCTGTTACTGTACATAATGTGACACAAGTATACAGTTTATATCACACCCAACAGTACTCATACACAATACTATACATGTGTCACCCTACCTGCTGTTACTGTACATAATGTGACACAAGTATACAGTTTATATCACACTCAACAGTACTCATACACAATACTATACATGTGTCACCCTATCTGCTGTTACTGTACATAATGTGACACAAGTATACAGTTTATATCACACCCAACAGTACTCATACACAATACTATACATGTGTCACCCTACCTGCTGTTACTGTACATAATGTGACACAAGTATACAGTTTATATCACACCCAACAGTACTCATACACAATACTATACATGTGTCACCCTATATGCTGTTACTGTACATAATGTGACACAAGTATAGTTTATATCACACCCAACAGTACTCATACACAATACTATACATGTATCACCCTACCTGCTGTTACTGTACATAATGTGACACAAGTATACAGTTTATATCACACTCAACAGTACTCATACACAATACTATACATGTATCACCCTACCTGCTGTTACTGTACATAATGTGACACAAGTATACAGTTTATATCACACCCTACAGTACTCATACACAATACTATACATGTATCACCCTACCTGCTGTTACTGTACATAATGTGACACAAGTATAGTTTATATCACACCCAACAGTACTCATACACAATACTATACATGTATCACCCTACCTGCTGTTACTGTACATAATGTGACACAAGTATAAGTTTATATCACACCCAACAGTACTCATACACAATACTATACATGTATCACCCTACCTGCTGTTACTGTACATAATGTGACACAAGTATAGTTTATATCACACCCAACAGTACTCATACACAATACTATACATGTATCACCCTATCTGCTGTTACTGTACATAATGTGACACAAGTATATAGTTTATATCACACTCAACAGTACTCATACACAATACTATACATGTATCACCCTACCTGCTGTTACTGTACATAATGTGACACAAGTATACAGTTTATATCACACCCAACAGTACTCATACACAATACTATACATGTGTCACCCTACCTGCTGTTACTGTACATAATGTGACACAAGTATACAGTTTATATCACACCCAACAGTACTCATACACAATACTATACATGTGTCACCCTATACTGCTGTTACTGTACATAATGTGACACAAGTATACAGTTTATATCACACCCAACAGTACTCATACACAATACTATACATGTATCACCCTACCTGCTGTTACTGTACATAATGTGACACAAGTATACAGTTTATATCACACCCAACAGTACTCATACACAATACTATACATGTATCACCCTACCTGCTGTTACTGTACATAATGTGACACAAGTATAGTTTATATCACACTCAACAGTACTCATACACAATACTATACATGTGTCACCCTACCTGCTGTTACTGTACATAATGTGACACAAGTATACAGTTTATATCACACCCAACAGTACTCTTATACACAATACTATACATGTATCACCCTACCTGCTGTTACTGTACATAATGTGACACAAGTATACAGTTTATATCACACCCAACAGTACTCATACACAATACTATATATGTGTCACCCTATCTGCTGTTACTGTACATAATGTGACACAAGTATAGTTTATATCACACCCAACAGTACTCATACACAATACTATACATGTATCACCCTACCTGCTGTGACTGTACATAATGTGACACAAGTATACAGTTTATATCCCCCCTTACCGTACTCTTATACACAATACCACACATATGTCACCCTATCTGCGGTACTCTTGTACATAATACTATATAAGTCACACCCTTCCTACAGTACTCTTGTACATAATACTATATAAGTCACACCCTTCCTACAGTACTCTTGTACATAATACTATATAAGTCCCTCCCTTCCTACAGTACTTGTACATAATACTATATAAACCACACCCTTCCTACAGTACTTGTACATAATACTATACAAGTCACACCCTTCCTGCAGTACCTGTACATAATACTATATAAGTCACACCATTCCTACAGTACTTGTACATAATAATATATAAGTCACAAACCTTCCTATAGTACTTGTACATAATAATATATAAGTCACACCCTTCCTACAGTACTTGTACATAATACTATATAAGTCACACCCTTCCTGCAGTACTTGTACATAATACTATATAAGTCACTCCCTTCCTGCAGTACTTGTACATAATACTATATAAGTCACTCCCTTCCTATAGTACTTGTACATAATAATATATAAGTCGCACCCTTCCTGCAGTACTTGTACATAATACTATATAAGTCACTCCCTTCCTATAGTACTTGTACATAATAATATACTATACATGTGTCACCCTACCTGCTGTTACTGTACATAATGTGACACAAGTATACAGTTTATATCACACTCCACAGTACTCATACACAATACTATACATGTGTCACCCTACCTGCTGTTACTGTACATAATGTGACACAAGTATACAGTTTATATCACACTCCACAGTACTCATACACAATACTATACATGTGTCACCCTACCTGCTGTTACTGTACATAATGTGACACAAGTATACAGTTTATATCACACCCAACAGTACTCATACACAATACTATACATGTGTCACCCTATCTGCTGTTACTGTACATAATGTGACACAAGTATAGTTTATATCACACCCAACAGTACTCATACACAATACTATACATGTATCACCCTACCTGCTGTTACTGTACATAATGTGACACAAGTATAGTTTATATCACACCCAACAGTACTCATACACAATACTATACATGTGTCACCCTACCTGCTGTTACTGTACATAATGTGACACAAGTATACAGTTTATATCACACCCTTACCGTACTCTTATACACAATACTATACATGTATCACCCTACCTGCTGTTACTGTACATAATGTGACACAAGTATACAGTTTATATCACACCCAACAGTACTCATACACAATACTATACATGTATCACCCTACCTGCTGTTACTGTACATAATGTGACACAAGTATATAGTTTATATCACACCCAACAGTACTCATACACAATACTATACATGTGTCACCCTATATGCTGTTACTGTACATAATGTGACACAAGTATACAGTTTATATCACACCCAACAGTACTCATACACAATACTATACATGTATCACCCTACCTGCTGTTACTGTACATAATGTGACACAAGTATACAGTTTATATCACACTCAACAGTACTCATACACAATACTATACATGTGTCACCCTACCTGCTGTTACTGTACATAATGTGACACAAGTATACAGTTTATATCACACCCAACAGTACTCATACACAATACTATACATGTGTCACCCTATCTGCTGTTACTGTACATAATGTGACACAAGTATACAGTTTATATCACACCCAACAGTACTCATACACAATACTATACATGTGTCACCCTATCTGCTGTTACTGTACATAATGTGACACAAGTATACAGTTTATATCACACCCAACAGTACTCATACACAATACTATACATGTGTCACCCTACCTGCTGTTACTGTACATAATGTGACACAAGTATACAGTTTATATCACACCCAACAGTACTCATACACAATACTATACATGTGTCACCCTATCTGCTGTTACTGTACATAATGTGACACAAGTATACAGTTTATATCACACCCAACAGTACTCATACACAATACTATACATGTGTCACCCTACCTGCTGTTACTGTACATAATGTGACACAAGTATACAGTTTATATCACACTCAACAGTACTCATACACAATACTATACATGTGTCACCCTACCTGCTGTTACTGTACATAATGTGACACAAGTATACAGTTTATATCACACCCAACAGTACTCATACACAATACTATACATGTATCACCCTACCTGCTGTTACTGTACATAATGTGACACAAGTATACAGTTTATATCACACCCAACAGTACTCATACACAATACTATACATGTGTCACCCTACCTGCTGTTACTGTACATAATGTGACACAAGTATACAGTTTATATCACACCCAACAGTACTCATACACAATACTATACATGTGTCACCCTATATGCTGTTACTGTACATAATGTGACACAAGTATACAGTTTATATCACACCCAACAGTACTCATACACAATACTATACATGTGTCACCCTACCTGCTGTTACTGTACATAATGTGACACAAGTATAGTTTATATCACACTCAACAGTACTCATACACAATACTATACATGTGTCACCCTATATGCTGTTACTGTACATAATGTGACACAAGTATACAGTTTATATCACACCCAACAGTACTCATACACAATACTATACATGTATCACCCTACCTGCTGTTACTGTACATAATGTGACACAAGTATACAGTTTATATCACACCCAACAGTACTCATACACAATACTATACATGTATCACCCTATATGCTGTTACTGTACATAATGTGACACAAGTATACAGTTTATATCACACCCAACAGTACTCATACACAATACTATACATGTGTCACCCTATATGCTGTTACTGTACATAATGTGACACAAGTATAGTTTATATCACACCCAACAGTACTCATACACAATACTATACATGTATCACCCTACCTGCTGTTACTGTACATAATGTGACACAAGTATACAGTTTATATCACACTCAACAGTACTCATACACAATACTATACATGTATCACCCTACCTGCTGTTACTGTACATAATGTGACACAAGTATACAGTTTATATCACACCCTACAGTACTCATACACAATACTATACATGTATCACCCTACCTGCTGTTACTGTACATAATGTGACACAAGTATAGTTTATATCACACCCAACAGTACTCATACACAATACTATACATGTATCACCCTACCTGCTGTTACTGTACATAATGTGACACAAGTATAGTTTATATCACACCCAACAGTACTCATACACAATACTATACATGTATCACCCTACCTGCTGTTACTGTACATAATGTGACACAAGTATAGTTTATATCACACCCAACAGTACTCATACACAATACTATACATGTATCACCCTATCTGCTGTTACTGTACATAATGTGACACAAGTATATAGTTTATATCACACTCAACAGTACTCATACACAATACTATACATGTATCACCCTACCTGCTGTTACTGTACATAATGTGACACAAGTATAGTTTATATCACACTCAACAGTACTCATACACAATACTATACATGTGTCACCCTACCTGCTGTTACTGTACATAATGTGACACAAGTATACAGTTTATATCACACCCAACAGTACTCATACACAATACTATACATGTGTCACCCTACCTGCTGTTACTGTACATAATGTGACACAAGTATACAGTTTATATCACACCCTACAGTACTCATACACAATACTATACATGTGTCACCCTACCTGCTGTTACTGTACATAATGTGACACAGGTATACAGTTTATATCACACCCAACAGTACTCATACACAATACTATACATGTGTCACCCTATATGCTGTTACTGTACATAATGTGACACAAGTATACAGTTTATATCACACCCAACAGTACTCATACACAATACTATACATGTATCACCCTACCTGCTGTTACTGTACATAATGTGACACAAGTATACAGTTTATATCACACCCAACAGTACTCATACACAATACTATACATGTATCACCCTACCTGCTGTTACTGTACATAATGTGACACAAGTATAGTTTATATCACACTCAACAGTACTCATACACAATACTATACATGTGTCACCCTACCTGCTGTTACTGTACATAATGTGACACAAGTATACAGTTTATATCACACCCAACAGTACTCTTATACACAATACTATACATGTATCACCCTACCTGCTGTTACTGTACATAATGTGACACAAGTATACAGTTTATATCACACCCAACAGTACTCATACACAATACTATATATGTGTCACCCTATATGCTGTTACTGTACATAATGTGACACAAGTATACAGTTTATATCACACCCAACAGTACTCATACACAATACTATACATGTATCACCCTACCTGCTGTGACTGTACATAATGTGACACAGGTATACAGTTTATATCCCCCCTTACCATACTCTTATACACAATACCACACATATGTCACCCTATCTGCGGTACTCTTGTACATAATACTATATAAGTCACACCCTTCCTACAGTACTCTTGTACATAATACTATATAAGTCACACCCTTCCTACAGTACTCTTGTACATAATACTATATAAGTCACACCCTTCCTACAGTACTCTTGTACATAATACTATATAAACCACACCCTTCCTACAGTACTTGTACATAATACTATACAAGTCACACCCTTCCTGCAGTACCTGTACATAATACTATATAAGTCACACCATTCCTACAGTACTTGTACATAATAATATATAAGTCACAAACCTTCCTATAGTACTTGTACATAATAATATATAAGTCACACCCTTCCTACAGTACTTGTACATAATACTATATAAGTCACACCCTTCCTGCAGTACTTGTACATAATACTATATAAGTCACTCCCTTCCTATAGTACTTGTACATAATAATATATAAGTCACACCCTTCCTACAGTACTTGTACATAATACTATATAAGTCACACCCTTCCTGCAGTACTTGTACATAATACTATATAAGTCACTCCCTTCCTATAGTACTTGTACATAATAATATATAAGTCGCACCCTTCCTGCAGTACTTGTACATAATACTATATAAGTCACTCCCTTCCTATAGTACTTGTACATAATAATATATAAGTCACACACTTCCTACAGTACTTGTACATAATACTATATAAGTCACACACTTCCTACAGTACTTGTACATAATACTATATGTCACACACTTCCTACAGTACTCTTGTACATCATACTATATAAAAGTCACACATACATGTGTCACCCTATATGCTGTTACTGTACATAATGTGACACAAGTATACAGTTTATATCACACCCAACAGTACTCATACACAATACTATACATGTGTCACCCTACCTGCTGTTACTGTACATAATGTGACACAAGTATAGTTTATATCACACTCAACAGTACTCATACACAATACTATACATGTGTCACCCTATATGCTGTTACTGTACATAATGTGACACAAGTATACAGTTTATATCACACCCAACAGTACTCATACACAATACTATACATGTGTCACCCTATATGCTGTTACTGTACATAATGTGACACAAGTATACAGTTTATATCACACCCAACAGTACTCATACACAATACTATACATGTGTCACCCTATATGCTGTTACTGTACATAATGTGACACAAGTATAGTTTATATCACACCCAACAGTACTCATACACAATACTATACATGTATCACCCTACCTGCTGTTACTGTACATAATGTGACACAAGTATACAGTTTATATCACACTCAACAGTACTCATACACAATACTATACATGTATCACCCTACCTGCTGTTACTGTACATAATGTGACACAAGTATACAGTTTATATCACACCCTACAGTACTCATACACAATACTATACATGTGTCACCCTACCTGCTGTTACTGTACATAATGTGACACAAGTATAGTTTATATCACACCCAACAGTACTCATACACAATACTATACATGTGTCACCCTACCTGCTGTTACTGTACATAATGTGACACAAGTATAGTTTATATCACACCCAACAGTACTCATACACAATACTATACATGTGTCACCCTACCTGCTGTTACTGTACATAATGTGACACAAGTATAGTTTATATCACACCCAACAGTACTCATACACAATACTATACATGTATCACCCTATCTGCTGTTACTGTACATAATGTGACACAAGTATATAGTTTATATCACACTCAACAGTACTCATACACAATACTATACATGTATCACCCTACCTGCTGTTACTGTACATAATGTGACACAAGTATACAGTTTATATCACACCCAACAGTACTCATACACAATACTATACATGTGTCACCCTACCTGCTGTTACTGTACATAATTTGACACAGGTATACAGTTTATATCACACCCAACAGTACTCAGACATAATACTATACATGTGTCACCCTATATGCTGTTACTGTACATAATATGACACAAGTATACAGTTTATATCACACCCAACAGTACTCATACACAATACTATACATGTATCACCCTACCTGCTGTTACTGTACATAATGTGACACAAGTATACAGTTTATATCACACCCAACAGTACTCATACACAATACTATACATGTATCACCCTACCTGCTGTTACTGTACATAATGTGACACAAGTATAGTTTATATAGCACTCAACAGTACTCATACACAATACTATACATGTGTCACCCTACCTGCTGTTACTGTACATAATGTGACACAAGTATACAGTTTATATCACACCCAACAGTACTCTTATACACAATACTATACATTTATCACCCTACCTGCTGTTACTGTACATAATGTGACACAAGTATACAGTTTATATCACACCCAACAGTACTCATACACAATACTATATATGTGTCACCCTATATGCTGTTACTGTACATAATGTGACACAAGTATAGTTTATATCACACCCAACAGTACTCATACACAATACTATACATGTAACACCCTTCCTACAGTACTCTTGTACATAATACTATATAAACCACACCCTTCCTACAGTACTTGTACATAATACTATACAAGTCACACCCTTCCTGCAGTACCTGTACATAATACTATATAAGTCACACCATTCCTACAGTACTTGTACATAATAATATATAAGTCACAAACCTTCCTATAGTACTTGTACATAATAATATATAAGTCACACCCTTCCTACAGTACTTGTACATAATACTATATAAGTCACACCCTTCCTGCAGTACTTGTACATAATACTATATAAGTCACTCCCTTCCTATAGTACTTGTACATAATAATATATAAGTCACACCCTTCCTACAGTACTTGTACATAATACTATATAAGTCACTCCCTTCCTATAGTACTTGTACATAATAATATATAAGTCACACACTTCCTACAGTACTTGTACATAATACTATATAAGTCACACACTTCCTACAGTACTTGTACATAATACTATATGTCACACACTTCCTACAGTACTCTTGTACATCATACTATATAAAAGTCACACATACATGTGTCACCCTATATGCTGTTACTGTACATAATGTGACACAAGTATACAGTTTATATCACACTCAACAGTACTCATACACAATACTATACATGTGTCACCCTATATGCTGTTACTGTACATAATGTGACACAAGTATACAGTTTATATCACACCCAACAGTACTCATACACAATACTATACATGTGTCACCCTATATGCTGTTACTGTACATAATGTGACACAAGTATACAGTTTATATCACACCCAACAGTACTCATACACAATACTATACATGTGTCACCCTATATGCTGTTACTGTACATAATGTGACACAAGTATAGTTTATATCACACCCAACAGTACTCATACACAATACTATACATGTATCACCCTACCTGCTGTTACTGTACATAATGTGACACAAGTATACAGTTTATATCACACTCAACAGTACTCATACACAATACTATACATGTATCACCCTACCTGCTGTTACTGTACATAATGTGACACAAGTATACAGTTTATATCACACCCTACAGTACTCATACACAATACTATACATGTATCACCCTACCTGCTGTTACTGTACATAATGTGACACAAGTATAGTTTATATCACACCCAACAGTACTCATACACAATACTATACATGTGTCACCCTACCTGCTGTTACTGTACATAATGTGACACAAGTATAGTTTATATCACACCCAACAGTACTCATACACAATACTATACATGTGTCACCCTACCTGCTGTTACTGTACATAATGTGACACAAGTATAGTTTATATCACACCCAACAGTACTCATACACAATACTATACATGTATCACCCTATCTGCTGTTACTGTACATAATGTGACACAAGTATATAGTTTATATCACACTCAACAGTACTCATACACAATACTATACATGTATCACCCTACCTGCTGTTACTGTACATAATGTGACACAAGTATACAGTTTATATCACACCCAACAGTACTCATACACAATACTATACATGTGTCACCCTACCTGCTGTTACTGTACATAATTTGACACAGGTATACAGTTTATATCACACCCAACAGTACTCATACATAATACTATACATGTGTCACCCTATATGCTGTTACTGTACATAATGTGACACAAGTATACAGTTTATATCACACCCAACAGTACTCATACACAATACTATACATGTATCACCCTACCTGCTGTTACTGTACATAATGTGACACAAGTATACAGTTTATATCACACCCAACAGTACTCATACACAATACTATACATGTATCACCCTACCTGCTGTTACTGTACATAATGTGACACAAGTATAGTTTATATAGCACTCAACAGTACTCATACACAATACTATACATGTGTCACCCTACCTGCTGTTACTGTACATAATGTGACACAAGTATACAGTTTATATCACACCCAACAGTACTCATACACAATACTATACATGTGTCACCCTATATGCTGTTACTGTACATAATGTGACACAAGTATAGTTTATATCACACCCAACAGTACTCATACACAATACTATACATGTAACACCCTTCCTACAGTACTCTTGTACATAATACTATATAAACCACACCCTTCCTACAGTACTTGTACATAATACTATACAAGTCACACCCTTCCTGCAGTACCTGTACATAATACTATATAAGTCACACCATTCCTACAGTACTTGTACATAATAATATATAAGTCACAAACCTTCCTATAGTACTTGTACATAATAATATATAAGTCACACCCTTCCTACAGTACTTGTACATAATACTATATAAGTCACACCCTTCCTGCAGTACTTGTACATAATACTATATAAGTCACTCCCTTCCTATAGTACTTGTACATAATAATATATAAGTCACACCCTTCCTACAGTACTTGTACATAATACTATATAAGTCACTCCCTTCCTATAGTACTTGTACATAATAATATATAAGTCACACACTTCCTACAGTACTTGTACATAATACTATATAAGTCACACACTTCCTACAGTACTTGTACATAATACTATATGTCACACACTTCCTACAGTACTCTTGTACATCATACTATATAAAAGTCACACATACATGTGTCACCCTATATGCTGTTACTGTACATAATGTGACACAAGTATACAGTTTATATCACACTCAACAGTACTCATACACAATACTATACATGTATCACCCTACCTGCTGTTACTGTACATAATGTGACACAAGTATAGTTTATATCACACCCAACAGTACTCATACACAATACTATACATGTATCACCCTACCTGCTGTTACTGTACATAATGTGACACAAGTATAGTTTATATCACACCCAACAGTACTCATACACAATACTATACATGTATCACCCTACCTGCTGTTACTGTACATAATGTGACACAAGTATAGTTTATATCACACCCAACAGTACTCATACACAATACTATACATGTATCACCCTATCTGCTGTTACTGTACATAATGTGACACAAGTATATAGTTTATATCACACTCAACAGTACTCATACACAATACTATACATGTATCACCCTACCTGCTGTTACTGTACATAATGTGACACAAGTATACAGTTTATATCACACCCAACAGTACTCATACACAATACTATACATGTGTCACCCTACCTGCTGTTACTGTACATAATTTGACACAGGTATACAGTTTATATCACACCCAACAGTACTCATACATAATACTATACATGTGTCACCCTATATGCTGTTACTGTACATAATGTGACACAAGTATACAGTTTATATCACACCCAACAGTACTCATACACAATACTATACATGTATCACCCTACCTGCTGTTACTGTACATAATGTGACACAAGTATACAGTTTATATCACACCCAACAGTACTCATACACAATACTATACATGTATCACCCTACCTGCTGTTACTGTACATAATGTGACACAAGTATAGTTTATATAGCACTCAACAGTACTCATACACAATACTATACATGTGTCACCCTACCTGCTGTTACTGTACATAATGTGACACAAGTATACAGTTTATATCACACCCAACAGTACTCATACACAATACTATATATGTGTCACCCTATATGCTGTTACTGTACATAATGTGACACAAGTATAGTTTATATCACACCCAACAGTACTCATACACAATACTATACATGTATCACCCTACCTGCTGTGACTGTACATAATGTGACACAGGTATACAGTTTATATCCCCCCTTACCATACTCTTATACACAATACCACACATATGTCACCCTATCTGCGGTACTCTTGTACATAATACTATATAAGTCACACCCTTCCTACAGTACTCTTGTACATAATACTATATAAGTCACACCCTTCCTACAGTACTCTTGTACATAATACTATATAAGTCACACCCTTCCTACAGTACTCTTGTACATAATACTATATAAACCACACCCTTCCTACAGTACTTGTACATAATACTATACAAGTCACACCCTTCCTGCAGTACCTGTACATAATACTATATAAGTCACACCATTCCTACAGTACTTGTACATAATAATATATAAGTCACAAACCTTCCTATAGTACTTGTACATAATAATATATAAGTCACACCCTTCCTACAGTACTTGTACATAATACTATATAAGTCACACCCTTCCTGCAGTACTTGTACATAATACTATATAAGTCACTCCCTTCCTATAGTACTTGTACATAATAATATATGTCACACCCTTCCTACAGTACTTGTACATAATACTATATAAGTCACACCCTTCCTGCAGTACTTGTACATAATACTATATAAGTCACTCCCTTCCTATAGTACTTGTACATAATAATATATAAGTCGCACCCTTCCTGCAGTACTTGTACATAATACTATATAAGTCACTCCCTTCCTATAGTACTTGTACATAATAATATATAAGTCACACACTTCCTACAGTACTTGTACATAATACTATATAAGTCACACCCTTCCTACAGTACTTGTACATAATACTATATAAGTCACACACTTCCTACAGTACTATTGTACATAATACTATATAAGTCACATGCTTCCTACAGTACTCTTGTACATAATACTATATAAGTCACACCCTTCCTACAGTAAAGTACATAATACTATATAAGTCACACCCTTCCTACAGTACTCTTGTACAGAAAACTATATAAGTCACACCCTTCCTACACTACTCTTGTCATAATACTATATAAATCCCCCTACCTACAGTACTTGTACATAATACTACACAAGTCACACCTTTCCTACAGTACTCTTGTACATAATACTATATAAGTCACACCCTTCCTACAGTTCTCTTGTACATAATACTATATAAGTCACACCCTTCCTACAGTACTTGTACATAATACTATACAAGTCACACCCTTCCTACAGTACTCTTGTACATAATACTATACAAGTCACACCTTTCCTACAGTACTCTTGTACATAATACTATATAAGTCACACCCTTCCTACAGTTCTCTTGTACATAATACTATATAAGTCACACCCTTCCTACAGTTCTCTTGTACATAATACTATATAAGTCACACCCTTCCTACAGTTCTCTTGTACATAATACTATATAAGTCACACCCTTCCTACAGTACTTGTACATAATACTATACAAGTCACACCCTTCCTGCAGTACTCTTGTACATAATACTATATAAATCAAACCCTTCCTACAGTACTTGTACATAATACTATATAAGTCACACCTTTCCTACAGTACTTGTACATAATGCTATATAAGTCACACACTTCCTACAGTACTCTTGTACATAATGCTATATAAGTCACACCTTTCCTACAGTACTTGTACATAATACTATATAAGTCACACCTTTCCTACAGTACTTGTACATAATGCTATATAAGTCACACACTTCCTACAGTACTCTTGTACATAATACTATATAAGTCACACCCTTCCTACAGTACTATTGTACATAATGCTATATAAGTCACACACTTCCTACAGTACTTGTACATAATACTATATAAGTCACACACTTCCTACAGTTCTCTTGTACATAATACTATATAAGTCACACCTTTCCTACAGTACTCTTGTACATAATGCTATATAAGTCACACACTTCCTACAGTACTATTGTACATAATACTATATAAGTCACACCTTTCCTACAGTACTCTTGTACATAATACTATATAAGTCACACCTTTCCTACACTACTCTTGTACATAATACTATATAAGTCACACCCTTCCTACAGTTCTCTTGTACATAATACTATATAAGTCACACACTTCCTACAGTACTTGTACATAAAACTATATAAGTCACACCCTTCCTACAGTTCTCTTGTACATAATACTATATGTCACACACTTCCTACAGTACTTGTACATAAAACTATATAAGTCACACCCTTCCTACAGTACTTGTACATAATACTATACAAGTCACACCCTTCCTGCAGTACTCTTGTACATAATACTATATAAATCAAACCCTTCCTACAGTACTCTTGTTCAGAATACTATATAAGTCACACACTTCCTACAGTACTTGTACATAATACTATATAAGTCACACCTTTCCTACAGTACTTGTACATAATGCTATATAAGTCACACACTTCCTACAGTACTCTTGTACATAATGCTATATAAGTCACACCTTTCCTACAGTACTCTTGTATATAATACTATATAAGTCACACCCTTCCTACAGTACTTGTACATAATACTATACAAGTCACACCCTTCCTGCAGTACTCTTGTACATAATACTATATAAGTCACACCCTTCCTACAGTACTATTGTACATAATACTATATAAGTCACACCCTTCCTACAGTACTATTGTACATAATACTATATAAGTCACACCCTTCCTACAGTACTCTTGTACATAATGCTATATAAGTCACACCTTTCCTACAATACTCTTGTACATAATACTATATAAGTCACACCCTTCCTACAGTTCTCTTGTACATAATACTATATAAGTCACACCCTTCCTGCAATACTCTTGTACATAATACTATATAAGTCACACCCTTCCTACAGTACTTGTACATAATACTAAATAAGTCACACCCTTCCTACAGTACTATTGTACATAATACTATATAAGTCACACACTTCCTACAGTACTTGTACATAATACTATATAAGTCACACACTTCCTACAGTACTTGTACATAATACTATATAAGTCACACCTTTCCTACAGTACTATTGTACATAAAACTATATAAGTCACACCCTTCCTACAGTACTTGTACATAATACTATATAAGTCACACACTTCCTACAGTACTATTGTACATAATACTATATAAGTCACATGCTTCCTACAGTACTCTTGTACATAATACTATATAAGTCACACCCTTCCTACAGTAAAGTACATAATACTATATAAGTCACACCCTTCCTACAGTACTCTTGTACAGAAAACTATATAAGTCACACCCTTCCTACACTACTCTTGTCATAATACTATATAAATCCCCCTACCTACAGTACTTGTACATAATACTATATAAGTCACACCCTTCCTGCAGTACTCTTGTACATAATACTATATAAGTCACACCCTTCTTACAGTACTCTTGTACAGAAAACTATATAAGTCACACCCTTCCTACACTACTCTTGTCATAATACTATATAAATCCCCCTACCTACAGTACTTGTACATAATACTACACAAGTCACACCTTTCCTACACTACTCTTGTACATAATACTATATAAGTCACACCCTTCCTACAGTTCTCTTGTACATAATACTATATAAGTCACACCCTTCCTACAGTACTTGTACATAATACTATACAAGTCACACCCTTCCTACAGTTCTCTTGTACATAATACTATATAAGTCACACCCTTCCTACAGTACTTGTACATAATACTATATAAGTCACACCCTTCCTACAGTACTTGTACATAATACTATACAAGTCACACCCTTCCTGCAGTACTCTTGTACATAATACTATATAAATCAAACCCTTCCTAAAGTACTCTTGTACATAATACTATATAAGTCACACCCTTCCTACAGTTCTCTTGTACATAATACTATATAAGTCACACACTTCCTACAGTACTTGTACATAATACTATATAAGTCACACCTTTCCTACAGTACTCTTGTACATAATGCTATATAAGTCACACCTTTCCTACAGTACTCTTGTACATAATACTATATAAGTCACACACTTCCTACAGTACTCTTGTACATAATACTATATAAGTCACACCCTTCCTACAGTACTCTTGTACATAATACTATATAAGTCACACTCTTCCTACAGTACTTGTACATAATACTATATAAGTCACACCCTTCCTACAGTACTTGTACATAATACTATATGTCACACACTTCCTACAGTACTCTTGTACATAATACTATATAAGTCACACCCTTCCTACAGTACTCTTGTACATAATACTATATAAGTCACACTCTTCCTACAGTACTTGTACATAATACTATATAAGTCACACACTTCCTACAGTACTCTTGTACATAATACTATATAAATCACACCCTTCCTACAGTACTTGTACATAATACTATATAAGTCACACACTTCCTACAATACTCTTGTACATAATACTATATAAATCACACCCTTCCTACAGTACTTGTACATAAAACTATATAAGTCACACCCTTCCTACAGTACTTGTACATAATACTATATGTCACACCCTCCCTACAGTTCTCTTGTACATAATACTATATAAGTCACACCCTTCCTACAGTACTATTGTACATAATACTATATAAGTCACACACTTCCTACAGTACTTGTACATAATACTATATAAGTCACACACTTCCTACAGTACTTGTACATAATACTATATAAGTCACACCCTTCCTACAGTACTTGTACATAATACTATATAAGTCACACCCTTCCTACAGTACTTGTACATAATACTATATAAGTCACACACTTCCTACAGTACTATTGTACATAATACTATATAAGTCACATGCTTCCTACAGTACTCTTGTACATAATACTATATAAGTCACACCCTTCCTACAGTAAAGTACATAATACTATATAAGTCACACCCTTCCTACAGTACTCTTGTACAGAAAACTATATAAGTCACACCCTTCCTACACTACTCTTGTCATAATACTATATAAATCCCCCTACCTACAGTACTTGTACATAATACTATACAAGTCACACCTTTCCTACAGTACTCTTGTACATAATACTATATGTCACACACTTCCTACAGTACTCTTGTACATAATACTATATAAGTCACACCCTTCCTACAGTTCTCTTGTACATAATACTATATAAGTCACACCCTTCCTACAGTTCTCTTGTACATAATACTATATAAGTCACACCCTTCCTACAGTACTCTTGTTCAGAATACTATATAAGTCACACACTTCCTACAGTACTTGTACATAATACTATACAAGTCACACCCTTCCTACAGTACTCTTGTTCAGAATACTATATAAGTCACACACTTCCTACAGTACTTGTACATAATACTATATAAGTCACACCCTTGATACAGTACTATTGTACATAATACTATATAAGTCACACACTTCCTACAGTACTTGTACATAATACTATACAAGTCACACCCTTCCTACAGTACTTGTACATAATACTATATAAGTCACACCTTTCCTACAGTACTCTTGTACATAATGCTATATAAGTCACACCTTTCCTACAGTACTCTTGTACATAATACTATATAAGTCACACACTTCCTACAGTACTCTTGTACATAATACTATATAAGTCACACCCTTCCTACAGTACTCTTGTACATAATACTATATAAGTCACACTCTTCCTACAGTACTTGTACATAATACTATATAAGTCACACCCTCCCTACAGTTCTCTTGTACATAATACTATATAAGTCACACCCTTCCTACAGTACTATTGTACATAATACTATATAAGTCACACACTTCCTACAGTACTTGTACATAATACTATATAAGTCACACACTTCCTACAGTACTTGTACATAATACTATATAAGTCACACCCTTCCTACAGTACTTGTACATAATACTATATAAGTCACACCCTTCCTACAGTACTTGTACATAATACTATATAAGTCACACACTTCCTACAGTACTATTGTACATAATACTATATAAGTCACATCCTTCCTACAGTACTCTTGTACATAATACTATATAAGTCACATCCTTCCTACAGTAAAGTACATAATACTATATAAGTCACACCCTTCCTACAGTAAAGTACATAATACTATATAAGTCACACCCTTCCTACAGTAAAGTACATAATACTATATAAGTCACACCCTTCCTACAGTACTCTTGTACAGAAAACTATATAAGTCACACCCTTCCTACACTACTCTTGTCATAATACTATATAAATCCCCCTACCTACAGTACTTGTACATAATACTATACAAGTCACACCTTTCCTACACTACTCTTGTACATAATACTATATAAGTCACACCCTTCCTACAGTTCTCTTGTACATAATACTATATAAGTCACACCCTTCCTACAGTACTTGTACATAATACTATACAAGTCACACCCTTCCTGCAGTACTCTTGTACATAATACTATATAAATCAAACCCTTCCTACAGTACTCTTGTTCAGAATACTATATAAGTCACACCCTTCCTACAGTTCTCTTGTACATAATACTATATAAGTCACACACTTCCTACAGTACTATTGTACATAATACTATATAAGTCACATCCTTCCTACAGTACTCTTGTACATAATACTATATAAGTCACATCCTTCCTACAGTAAAGTACATAATACTATATAAGTCACACCCTTCCTACAGTAAAGTACATAATACTATATAAGTCACACCCTTCCTACAGTAAAGTACATAATACTATATAAGTCACACCCTTCCTACAGTACTCTTGTACAGAAAACTATATAAGTCACACCCTTCCTACACTACTCTTGTCATAATACTATATAAATCCCCCTACCTACAGTACTTGTACAAAATAATATATAAGTCACACCCTTCCTGCAGTACTCTTGTACATAATACTATATAAATCAAACCCTTCCTACAGTACTCTTGTTCAGAATACTATATAAGTCACACACTTCCTAAAGTACTTGTACATAATACTATATAAGTCACACCTTTCCTACAGTACTCTTGTACATAATACTATATAAGTCACACCTTTCCTACAGTACTTGTACATAATACTATATAAGTCACACACTTCCTACAGTACTCATGTACATAATACTATATAAGTCACACCCTTCCTACAGTACTATTGTACATAATACTATATAAGTCACACACTTCCTACAGTACTTGTACATAATACTATATAAGTCACACCCTTCCTACAGTACTTGTACATAATACTATATAAGTCACACCCTTCCTACAGTACTTGTACATAATACTATATAAGTCACACCCTTCCTACAGTACTATTGTACATAACACTATATAAGTCCCTCCCTTCCTACAGTACTCTTGTACATAATACTAAATAAGTCACTCCCTTCCTACAGTACTTGTACATAATACTATATAAGTAACACCCTTCCTACAGTTCTTGTATATAATACTATATAAGTCACTCCATTCCTACAGTACTCTTGTACATAATACTATATAAGTCACACACTTCCTACAGTACTTGTACATAATACTATATAAGTCACACACTTCCTACAGTACTTGTACATAATACTATATAAGTCACACCCTTCCTACAGTACTTGTACATAATACTATATAAGTCACACCCTTCCTACAGTACTATTGTACATAACACTATATAAGTCCCTCCCTTCCTACAGTACTCTTGTACATAATACTAAATAAGCCACTCCCTTCCTACAGTACTTGTACATAATACTATATAAGCCACACCCTTCCTACAGTACTTGTACATAATACTATATAAGTCACACCCTTCCTACAGTACTATTGTACATAAAACTATATAAGTCCCTCCCTTCCTACAGCACTCTTGTACATAATACTAAATAAGTCACTCCCTTCCTACAGTACTTGTACATAATACTATATAAGCCACACCCTTCCTACAGTACTTGTACATAATACTATATAAGTCACACCCTTCCTACAGTACTATTGTACATAAAACTATATAAGTCCCTCCCTTCCTACAGCACTCTTGTACATAATACTAAATAAGTCACTCCCTTCCTACAGTACTTGTACATAATACTATATAAGTCACACCCATCCTACAGTACTTGTATATAATACTATATAAGTCACACTTCTTACAGTACTTGTACATAATACTATATAAATCACACCCTTTCTACAGTACTTGTACATCATACTATATAAAAGTCACACCCTTCCTACAGTACTTGTACATAATACTATATAAGTCACACCCTTCCTGCAGTACCTGTACATAATACTATATAAGTCACACCCTTCCTACAGTACTATTGTACATAATACTATATAATACTATATAAGTCACACCCTTCCTACAGTACTATTGTACATAATACTATATAAGTCACACACTTCCTACAGTACTTGTACATAATACTATATAAGTCACACATTTCCTACAGTACTTGTACATAATACTATATGTCACACACTTCCTACAGTACTCTTGTACATAATACTATATAAATCACACCCTTCCTACAGTTCTCTTGTACATAATACTTTATAAACCACACCCTTCCTACAGTACTTGTACATAATACTATACAAGTCACACCCTTCCTACAGTACTCTTTTACATAATACTATATAAATCACACCCTTCCTACAGTACTTGTACATAATACTATACAGGGAGTGCAGAATTATTAGGCAAGTTGTATTTTTGAGGATTAATTTTATTATTGAACAACAACCATGTTCTCAATGAACCCAAAAAACTCATTAAAGGATTACTTTCTGTTATAATTTTAAAGCTAAACAACTAACATATTAAAGTTAATAAACATTAATTAAAACCTACTGACCTATATTTTCTCCAAAACGAAGTTTAATAACGTTCTAAAACTTATATCTTTTATTCGCAGATGATGTCACGTTATCCTGCCCACTATTTTCAGCACTGCATGTTCAAAATACTTAAACCAATAACTTTGTGTTTAAAGCGCCATTTTGAAACCTAGGTATTGTAAACGGATTGGTACAGAGCAAAGGATACCCACGGAGTGGGATTGGAAAACAATTAAATTTGCAGACAAGATTTCTGACATACGGTAGAGATATGTTAATGAAATGCTATTGATAAAAAGCGTATTTGGGGTAGTTAGTTAGTAACAGGCATAGAAAATATTTACTTACAGTGGCCCTTTAATATCAAAGCTGAACATTTTTGGAAGTAGTTTTTAGTTTGTTTTTAGTTTTAGCTATTTTAGGGGGATATCTGTGTGTGCAGGTGACTATTACTGTGCATAATTATTAGGCAACTTAACAAAAAACAAATATATACCCATTTCAATTATTTATTTTTACCAGTGAAACCAATATAACATCTCAACATTCACAAATATACATTTCTGACATTCAAAAACAAAACAAAAACAAATCAGTGACCAATATAGCCACCTTTCTTTGCAAGGACACTCAAAAGCCTGCCATCCATGGATTCTGTCAGTGTTTTGATCTGTTCACCATCAACATTGCGTGCAGCAGCAACCACAGCCTCCCAGACACTGTTCAGAGAGGTGTACTGTTTTCCCTCCTTGTAAATCTCACATTTGATGATGGACCACAGGTTCTCAATGGGGTTCAGATCAGGTGAACAAGGAGGCCATGTCATTAGATTTTCTTCTTTCATACCCTTTCTTGCCAGCCATGCTGTGGAGTACTTGGACGCGTGTGATGGAGCATTGTCCTGCATGAAAATCATGTTTTTCTTGAAGGATGCAGACTTCTTCCTGTACCACTGCTTGAAGAAGGTGTCTTCCAGAAACTGGCAGTAGGACTGGGAGTTGAGCTTGACTCCATCCTCAACCCGAAAAGGCCCCACAAGCTCATCTTTGATGATACCAGCCCAAACCAGTACTCCACCTCCACCTTGCTGGCGTCTGAGTCGGACTGGAGCTCTCTGCCCTTTACCAATCCAGCCACGGGCCCATCCATCTGGCCCATCAAGACTCACTCTCGTTTCATCAGTCCATAAAACCTTAGAAAAATCAGTCTTGAGATATTTCTTGGCCCAGTCTTGACGTTTCAGCTTGTGTGTCTTGTTCAGTGGTGGTCGTCTTTCAGCCTTTCTTACCTTGGCCATGTCTCTGAGTATTGCACACCTTGTGCTTTTGGGCACTCCAGTGATGTTGCAGCTCTGAAATATGGCCAAACTGGTGGCAAGTGGCATCTTGGCAGCTGCACGCTTGACTTTTCTCAGTTCATGGGCAGTTATTTTGCGCCTTGGTTTTTCCACACACTTCTTGCGACCCTGTTGACTATTTTGAATGAAACGCTTGATTGTTCGATGATCACGCTTCAGAAGCTTTGCAATTTTAAGAGTGCTGCATCCCTCTGCAAGATATCTCACTATTTTTGACTTTTCTGAGCCTGTCAAGTCCTTCTTTTGACCCATTTTGCCAAAGGAAAGGAAGTTGCCTAATAATTATGCACACCTGATATAGGGTGTTGATGTCATTAGACCATACCCCTTCTCATTACAGAGATGCACATCACCTAATATGCTTAATTGGAAGTAGGCTTTCGAGCCTATACAGCTTGGAGTAAGACAACATGCATAAAGAGGATGATGTGGTCAAAATACTCATTTGCCTAATAATTCTGCACTCCCTGTATAAGTCCCACCCTTCCTACAGTACTTGTACATAAAACTATATAAGTCACACCCTTCCTACAGTACTTGTACATAATACTATATGTCACACCCTTCCTGCAGTACCTGTACATAATACTATATGTCACACCCTTCCTACAGTACTCTTGTACATAATACTATATAAGTCACACTCTTCCTACAGTACTCTTGTACATAATACTATATAAGTCACACTCTTCCTACAGTACTTGTACATAAAACTATATAAGTCACACCCTTCCTACAGTACTTGTACATAATACTATATAAGTCACACCCTTCCTACAGTACTTGTACATAATACTATATAAGTCACACCCTTCCTACAGTACTTGTACATAATACTATATAAGTCACACCCTTCCTACAGTACTTGTACATAATACTATATAAGTCACACCCTTCCTACAGTACTCTTGTACATAATACTATATAAGTCACACTCTTCCTACAGTACTTGTACATAAAACTATATAAGTCACACCCTTCCTACAGTACTTGTACATAATACTATATAAGTCACACCCTTCCTACAGTACTTGTACATAATACTATATAAGTCACACCCTTCCTACAGTTCTTGTACATAATACTATATAAGTCGCACCCTTCCTACAGTACTTGTACATAATACTATATAAGTCACACCCTTTCTACAGTACTTGTACATAATACTATATAAGTCACACCCTTCCTACAGTTCTTGTACATAATACTATATAAGTCACACCCTTCCTACAGTTCTTGTACATAATACAATATAAGTCACACCCTTCCTACAGTACTTGTACATAATACTATATAAGTCACACACTTCCTACAGTACTTGTACATAATACAATATAAGTCACACCCTTCCTACAGTTCTCTTGTACATAATACTATATAAGTCACACCCTTCCTACAGTTCTTGTACATAATACAATATAAGTCACACCCTTCCTACAGTTCTTGTACATAATACAATATAAGTCACACCCTTCCTACAGTTCTTGTACATAATACAATATAAGTCACACCCTTCCTACAGTACTCTTGTACATAATACTATATAAGTCACACCCTTCCTACAGTTCTTGTACATAATACAATATAAGTCACACCCTTCCTACAGTACTTGTACATAATACTATATAAGTCACACCCTTTCTACAGTACTTGTACATAATACTATATAAATCACACCCTTCCTACAGTACTCTTGTACATAATACTATATAAGTCACACCCTTCCTACAGTACTCTTGTACATAATACTATATAAGTCACACCCTTCCTACAGTACTCTTGTAAATATTACTATATAAATCATACCCTTGCTACTGTACTTGAACATAATACTATATTAGTGCTATATTAGTTCCTATTTAAAGACTCATGCTATGGCTGCTGGTACTTATTTATACTCATGCTATAGCTGCTGGTATTTATTTATACTCATGCTATGGCTGCTGGTACTAATTTACACTCATGCTATGGCTGCTGGTACTTATTTATACTCATGCTATAGCTGCTGGTATTTATTTATACTCATGCTATGGATGCTGGTACTAATTTACACTCATGCTATGTATGCTGGTACATATTTACACTCATGCTAAGGCTGCTGGTACTTATTTATACTCATGCTATGGCTGCTGGTACTTATTTATACTCATGCTATGGCTGCTGGTACTTATTTATACTCATGCTATGGATGCTGGTACATATTTATACTCTTGCTATGGCTGCTGGTACTTATTTATACTCATGCTATGGATGCTGGAACATATTTATACTCTTGCTATGGCTGCTGGTACTTATTTATACTCATGCTATGGATGCTGGTACTTATTTATACTCATGCTATGGATGCTGGTACTTATTTATACTCATGCTATGGATGCTGGTACTTATTTACACTCATGCTATGGCTGCTGGTACTTATTTATACTCATGCTATGGCTGCTGGTACTTATTTATACTCATGCTATGGCTGCTGGTACTTATTTATACTCATGCTATGGCTGCTGGTACTTATTTATACTCATGCTATGGCTGCTGGTACCTATTTATACTCATGCTATGGCTGCTGGTACTTATTTATACTCATGCTATGGCTGCTGGTACTTATTTATACTCATGCTTAGGCTGCTGGTACTTATTTATACTCATGCTATGGCTGCTGGTACTTATTTATACTCATGCTATGGCTGCTGGTACTTATTTATACTTCTGCTATGGCTACTGGTTCTTATTTATACTCATGCTATGGATGCTGGTACTTATTTATACTCATGCTATGGCTGCTGGTACTTATTTATACTCATGCTATGGCTGCTGGTACTTATTTATACTCATGCTATGGCTGCTGGTACTTATTTATACTCATGCTATGGCTGCTGGTACTTATTTATTCTCTTGCTATGGCTGCTGGTACTTATTTATACTCATGCTATGGCTGCTGGTACTTATTTATACTCATGCTATGGCTGCTGGTACTTATTTATACTCATTCTATGGCTGCTGGTACTTATTTATACTCATGCTATGGCTGCTGGTACTTATTTATACTCATGCTATGGCTGCTGATACTTATTTATACTCTTGCTATGGCTGCTGGTACTTATTTATACTCATGCTATGGCTGCTGATACTTATTTATACTCATGCTATGGCTGCTGGTACTTATTTATACTCATTCTATGGCTGCTGGTACTTATTTATACTCATGCTATGGCTGCTGGTACTTATTTATACTCATGCTATGGCTGCTGATACTTATTTATACTCTTGCTATGGCTGCTGGTACTTATTTATACTCATGCTATGGCTGCTGGTACTTATTTATATTCTTGCTATGGCTGCTGGTACTTATTTATACTCATGCTATGGATGCTGGTACTTATTTATACTCATGCTATGGATGCTTTACTTTGTAGCTCTGACCTCTTGTGTTTTTAGGGTCAATTAATGATTAGAGCTTAGTGACACCTACTTGACATGTTCATGTTATACCTGTGTGGACCCCAGGATCTCTTACCTCCTGTGTCTGGGTCCTGGTAGTTGGGGTCCAGGCCTCTCTCCAGGAGTCTGGTAACCTTCTCAATATTCTGCATCTGAATGTAATCCATGAACTTTTTCAGATTACCCTGAAAATAGGAGACAAAATTGAGAAGTGCTATAAAAGGCAATAAACTGTAACGTGACACCAAACTGTAATGTAATAAGTAGCTGTAATGTGACACTGAGATGTTAATGAGTGCTGTGCTTCAATGTGATACACTGCAGTAATGTTACGCTGGGCTGCCTTGTGACACTGAGCTGCCATGTGACCATGGACTGTCATTTGACACTGAGATGTTAATGAATGATATGCTTTAAATGTGACACACTTCAGTAATGCAACACACTGCAGTGGGCTGCCATGTGAAACAAAGCTATAATGTAATACAAGCTGTAATGTAATACAAGCTGTAATGTGATACCAAGCTGTGATGTGACACTGAGGGGTAATATGACACTGAGGGGTAATATGACACTAGGCAGTAAAGTGACACTGGGTAATGCCATGTGAAACAAAGCTATAATGTAACACAAGCTGTAATGTGACACTAAGCTGTAATGTGATAATGAGTGTTAATGTGACACAGAGGGGTAATGTGACACTAGGCTGTAATGTGATATCAAGCTGTAATATGACACTGAGGGGTAATGTGGCACTAGGCAGTAAATTGACACAGGACTTTAATGTGAATCTGTGCTGTAATGTGACACACTGCAGTAAGGTGACACTGGGCTGCCATGTAAAACAAAGCTGTAATGTGACACCAAGCTGTAATGTGACACTGAGGGTTAATGTGACACAGGTGGGTAATGGGACACTAGGATGTAATATGATACCAAGCTATAATATGACACTGAGGGATAAGGTAACAACAAGGGGTAATGTGACATTAAGCAGTAATGTGACACAGACGGATAATACGACACTAGGCAGTAATGTGACACTGAGGAGTTATATGACACAGACAGATCATGTGACACTAAGGGGTGTTGTGACACAGAGGGGTAATGTGACATAAGGCAGTAATGTGACAATGAAGGTTAATGTGACACAAGGGGTAACGTGACACAGACGGGTAATATGACACCAGGCGGTAATGTGATACTAAAGGTTTATGTGACACTGAGGGGTAATCTGACACAGACAGATAATATGACACAGAGCAGGATAATGTGACACTAGGCCGTAATGTGACACAGAGGGTTAATGTGACACTGAAGGGTTATGTGACACTAAGCAATAATGTGACACTGAGGGGTAATGTGACACTGGAAATTCATCTGACACTGAGGGGTAATGCGACACTGGAAAGTCATGTGACACTGAGGGGCAATGTGAAACTGGGCAGTAATGTGACTGAGGAGTAATGTGAAACTGGGAAGTCATTTGACACTGAGGGGTAATGTGACACTAGGAAGTAATGTGACACTGAGAGGTAATGTGAAACAGGGCAGTCATTTGACATTGAGGGGTAATGTGACACTAGGCAGTAATGTGACACTGAGGGGTTATGTGGCACTGAGGGGTAATGTGACACTGGTCAGTCATGTGACACTGGTCAGTCATGTGACAGTGGGCAGCCATGTGACAATGAAGTGTTTTTTGACACTAGGCAGCAGGGGTGGAAACATATCACTATGATGTACTATTCAGGGGCTAAAAGCTACTAGCCCAGAGGGAAAAGTTAGTAGTCCACTCAATGTTAGGCAGTAATGTGACACTGAGGGGTAATGTGACACTGGTCAGTAATGTGGCACTGAGGGATAATATGACACTGGTCAGTAATGTGACACTGGTTAGTAATGTGACACTAGGCAGTAATGTGACACTAGGGGGTAATGTGACACTGGGGGGTAATGTGACACTGGGGGTAATGTGATACTGGGCAGTATTGTGATACTGGGCAGTATTGTGATACTTATTGTAAACTTTAATAGTTATGTATTAAAAATGGGTACACTTAAAAAGTGTACCCATTTTTAATACATAACTATTAAAGTTTAATTTTTTAATTATTTGTAAATATACACCACGCTATACTTACTATTATTAATTTGGGTTTGAGTGCTACATAAGTGTGCGCTTTTGTGCAACTCTCTTTGGTTGTATTAGTTATACTAGGCAGTAATGTGACACTGAGGGGTAATTTGACACTGGGCAGTCATTTGACACTGAAATGTTATGTGACACTAGGCAGTAATGTGACACTGAGGGATAATGTGACACTAAGCAGCAATGTGACAGTGAGAGGTAATGTGACACTGGGCAGTAATGTGACAGTGAGGGGTAATGTGGCATTAGGCAGTAATGTAACACTGAGGGGTAATGTGACACTTGTCAGTAATGTGACACTGAGGGGTAATGTGACACTGAGGGGTAATGTGACACAGGGTAGTGATTTGACACTGAGGGGTAATGTGGTACTGAAGGGTTATGTGACACTAGGAAGTAATGTGACATTGAGGGATAACATGTCACCGGTCAGTAATGTGACAGTGAGGGATAATGTGACACTGGTTAGTAATGTGAAATTGAGGGATAATGTGACACTGGTCAGTAATATGACACTGGTCAGTAATGTGACACTGAAGGGTAATGTAACACTAGGAAGTAATGTGACATTGAGGGGTAACGTGACACTGGTCAATAATGTGACATTGAGGGGTAACGTGACACTAATCAGTAATGTGGCACTAAGGGGTAATGTGACACAAGGCAGTAATATGATATTAGGGGGTAATGTGATACTGGTCAGTAATGTGACACTGAGGGGTAATGTGACACTGAAGGGTTATGTGACACTAAGCAGCAGTGTGACAGTGAGGGGTAATGTGGCACTAGGCAGTCATGTGACACTGAGGGAAGTGACACTGAGGGGTAATGTGAAACTAGTCAGTAATGTGACACTGAGGGGTAATTTGACAGAGGGTAGTGATTTGACACAGAAGGGTAATGTGGTACTGAAGGGTTATGTGACACTATGAATAATGTGACATTGAAGGGTAACATGTCACTAGTCAGTAATGTGACACTGAGGGGTAATGTGACACGGATCAGTAATGTGACATTGGGGGGGTAATGTGATACTGGGCAGTAATGTGACACTGAGGAGTAATGTGACAGTGAAGGGTTATGTGACACTAGGCAGTAATGTGACACTGAGGGGTAATGTGAAACTGGACAGTCATGTGACTGAGGAGTAATGTGAAACTGGGAAGTCATTTGACACTGAGGGGTAATGTGACACTGGGAAGTAATGTCACAATGAGAGGTAATGTGAAAGTGGGCAGTCATTTGACACTGAGGGGTAATGTGACACTAGCAGTAATGTGACACTGAGGGGTTATGTGACACTGAGGGTAATGTGACACTGGGCAGTTATGCGACACTGAAGGGTTATGTGACACTGGGCAGTAATGTTACACTTGGCTGCCATGTGACACTGAAGTGTTATGTAACACTAGGCAGTAATGTGACATTAGGGGGTAATGTGATACTGGGCAGTAGTGTGACACTGGTCAGTAATGTGACACTGAGGGGTTATGTGACACTGAGGGGTAATGTGACACTGGTCAGTCATGTGACAATGAAGTGTTTTTTGACACTAGGCAGCAGGGGTGGAAACATATCACTATGATGTACTATTCAGGGGCTAAAAGCTACTAGCCCAGAGGGAAAAGTTAGTAGTCCACTCAATGTTAGGCAGTAATGTGACACTGAGGGGTAATGTGACACTGGTCAGTAATGTGGCACTGAGGGATAATATGACACTGGGCAGTCATGTGACACTGAAGGGTTATGTGACACTAGGCAGTCATGTGAAATTGAAGGGTTATGTGACACTAGGCAGTCATGTGAAACTGAAGGATAATGTGAAACTAGGAAGTAATGTGACATTGAGGGGTAACGTGACACTGGTCAATAATGTGACATTGAGGGGTAACGTGACACTGGTTAGTAATGTGACACTAGTCAGTAATGTGACACTAGGGGGTAATGTGACACTGGGGGTAATGTGACACTGGGGGTAATGTGATACTGGGGGTAATGTGATACTGGGCAGTATTGTGATACTGGGCAGTATTGTGATACTGGGCAGTATTGTGATACTGGGCAGTATTGTGATACTGGGCAGTATTGTGATACTGGGCAGTATTGTGATACTGGGCAGTATTGTGATACTGGGCAGTATTGTGATACTGGGCAGTATTGTGATACTTATTGTAAACTTTAATAGTTATGTATTAAAAATGGGTACACTTAAAAAACAGAATTTATGTTTACCTGATAAATTACTTTCTCCAACGGTGTGTCCGGTCCACGGCGTCATCCTTACTTGTGGGGATATTCTCTTCCCCAACAGGAAATGGCAAAGAGCCCAGCAAAGCTGGTCACATGATCCCTCCTAGGCTCCGCCTACCCCAGTCATTCGACCGACGTAAAGGAGGAATATTTGCATAGGAGAAACCATATGATACCGTGGTGACTGTAGTTAAAGAAAATAAATTATCAGACCTGATTAAAAAACCAGGGCGGGCCGTGGACCGGACACACCGTTGGAGAAAGTAATTTATCAGGTAAACATAAATTCTGTTTTCTCCAACATAGGTGTGTCCGGTCCACGGCGTCATCCTTACTTGTGGGAACCAATACCAAAGCTTTAGGACACGGATGAAGGGAGGGAGCAAATCAGGTCACCTAAATGGAAGGCACCACGGTTTGCAAAACCTTTCTCCCAAAAATAGCCTCAGAAGAAGCAAAAGTATCAAACTTGTAAAATTTGGTAAAAGTGTGCAGTGAAGACCAAGTCGCTGCCCTACATATCTGATCAACAGAAGCCTCGTTCTTGAAGGCCCATGTGGAAGCCACAGCCCTAGTGGAATGAGCTGTGATTCTTTCAGGAGGCTGCCGTCCGGCAGTCTCATAAGCCAATCTGATGATGCTTTTAATCCAAAAAGAGAGAGAGGTAGAAGTTGCTTTTTGACCTCTCCTTTTACCAGAATAAACAACAAACAAGGAAGATGTTTGTCTAAAATCCTTTGTAGCATCTAAATAGAATTTTAGAGCGCGAACAACATCCAAATTGTGCAACAAACGTTCCTTCTTTGAAACTGGATTCGGACACAAAGAAGGCACGACTATCTCCTGGTTAATGTTTTTGTTAGAAACAACTTTCGGAAGAAAACCAGGTTTAGTACGTAAAACCACCTTATCTGCATGGAAAACCAGATAAGGAGGAGAACACTGCAGAGCAGATAATTCTGAAACTCTTCTAGCAGAAGAAATTGCAACCAAAAACAAAACTTTCCAAGATAATAACTTAATATCAACGGAATGCAAGGGTTCAAACGGAACCCCCTGAAGAACTGAAAGAACTAAGTTGAGACTCCAAGGAGGAGTCAAAGGTTTGTAAACAGGCTTGATTCTAACCAGAGCCTGAACAAAGGCTTGAACATCTGGCACAGCTGCCAGCTTTTTGTGAAGTAACACAGACAAGGCAGAAATCTGTCCCTTCAAGGAACTTGCCGATAATCCTTTCTCCAATCCTTCTTGAAGAAAGGATAGAATCTTAGGAATCTTTACCTTGTTCCAAGGGAATCCTTTAGATTCACACCAACAGATATATTTTTTCCATATTTTGTGGTAAATTTTTCTAGTTACAGGCTTTCTGGCCTGAACAAGAGTATCAATAACAGAATCTGAGAACCCTCGTTTTGATAAGATCAAGCGTTCAATCTCCAAGCAGTCAGCTGGAGTGAGACCAGATTCGGATGTTCGAACGGACCTTGAACAAGAAGGTCTCGTCTCAAAGGTAGCTTCCATGGTGGAGCCGATGACATATTCACCAGATCTGCATACCAAGTCCTGCGTGGCCACGCAGGAGCTATCAAGATCACCGACGCCCTCTCCTGATTGATCCTGGCTACCAGCCTGGGGATGAGAGGAAACGGCGGGAATACATAAGCTAGTTTGAAGGTCCAAGGTGCTACTAGTGCATCTACTAGAGTCGCCTTGGGATCCCTGGATCTGGACCCGTAGCAAGGAACCTTGAAGTTCTGACGAGAGGCCATCAGATCCATGTCTGGAATGCCCCACAATTGAGTAATTTGGGCAAAGATTTCCGGATGGAGTTCCCACTCCCCCGGATGTAATGTCTGACGACTCAGAAAATCCGCTTCCCAATTTTCCACTCCTGGAATGTGGATTGCAGACAGGTGGCAGGAGTGAGTCTCCGCCCATTGAATGATTTTGGTCACTTCTTCCATCGCCAGGGAACTCCTTGTTCCCCCCTGATGGTTGATGTACGCAACAGTCGTCATGTTGTCTGATTGAAACCGTATGAACTTGGCCTTTGCTAGCTGAGGCCAAGCCTTGAGAGCATTGAATATCGCTCTCAGTTCCAGAATATTTATCGGTAGAAGAGATTCTTCCCGCTGAGCATGCACAGTTGTAATGGTCTTAGATGAATGCGCGCAAAAGGAACTATGTCCATTGCCGCTACCATCAAACCTATTACTTCCATGCACTGCGCTATGGAAGGAAGAGGAACGGAATGAAGTGTTTGACAAGAGTTTAGAAGTTTTGTTTTTCTGGCCTCTGTCAGAAAAATCCTCATTTCTAAGGAGTCTATTATTGTTCCCAAGAAGGGAACCCTTGTTGACGGAGATAGAGAACTCTTTTCTACGTTCACTTTCCATCCGTGAGATCTGAGAAAGGCCAGGACTATGTCCGTGTGAGCCTTTGCTTGAGGAAGGGACGACGCTTGAATCAGAATGTCGTCCAAGTAAGGTACTACTGCAATGCCCCTTGGTCTTAGTACCGCTAGAAGGGACCCTAGTACCTTTGTGAAAATCCTTGGAGCAGTGGCTAATCCGAAAGGAAGTGCCACGAACTGGTAATGCTTGTCCAGGAATGCGAACCTTAGGAACCGATGATGTTCCTTGTGGATAGGAATATGTAGATACGCATCCTTTAAATCCACCGTGGTCATGAATTGACCTTCCTGGATGGAAGGAAGAATTGTTCGAATAGTTTCCATTTTGAACGATGGAACCTTGAGAAACTTGTTTAGGATCTTGAGATCCAAGATTGGTCTGAACGTTCCCTCTTTTTTGGGAACTACGAACAGATTGGAGTAGAACCCCATCCCTTGTTCTCCTAATGGAACAGGATGAATCACTCCCATTTTTAACAGGTCTTCTACACAATGTAAGAATGCCTGTCTCTTTATGTGGTCTGAAGACAATTGAGACCTGTGGAACCTCCCCCTTGGGGGAGGCCCCTTGAATTCCAGAAGATAACCTTGGGAGACTATTTCTAGTGCCCAAGGATCCAGAACATCTCTTGCCCAAGCCTGAGCGAAGAGAGAGAGTCTGCCCCCCACCAGATCCGGTCCCGGATCGGGGGCCAACATTTCATGCTGTCTTGGTAGCAGTGGCAGGCTTCTTGGCCTGCTTTCCCTTGTTCCAGCCTTGCATTGGTCTCCAGGCTGGCTTGGCTTGAGAAGTATTACCCTCTTGCTTAGAGGACGTAGCACTTGGGGCTGGTCCGTTTCTACGAAAGGGACGAAAATTAGGTTTATTTTTGGCCTTGAAAGACCTATCCTGAGGAAGGGCGTGGCCCTTACCCCCAGTGATATCAGAGATAATCTCTTTCAAGTCAGGGCCAAACAGCGTTTTCCCCTTGAAAGGAATGTTAAGCAATTTGTTCTTGGAAGACGCATCCGCTGACCAAGATTTCAACCAAAACGCTCTGCGCGCCACAATAGCAAACCCAGAATTTTTCGCCGCTAACCTAGCCAATTGCAAAGTGGCGTCTAGGGTGAAAGAATTAGCCAATTTGAGAGCACGGATTCTGTCCATAATCTCCTCATAAGGAGGAGAATCACTATCGATCGCCTTTTCTAGCTCATCGAACCAGAAACACGCGGCTGTAGTGACAGGGACAATGCATGAAATTGGTTGTAGAAGGTAACCTTGCTGAACAAACATCTTTTTAAGCAAACCTTCTAATTTTTTATCCATAGGATCTTTGAAAGCACAACTATCTTCTATGGGTATAGTGGTGCGTTTGTTTAAAGTAGAAACCGCCCCCTCGACCTTGGGGACTGTCTGCCATAAGTCCTTTCTGGGGTCGACCATGGGAAACAATTTTTTAAATATGGGGGGAGGGACGAAAGGTATACCGGGCCTTTCCCATTCTTTATTTACAATGTCCGCCACCCGCTTGGGTATAGGAAAAGCTTCTGGGGGCCCCGGGACCTCTAGGAACTTGTCCATTTTACATAGTTTCTCTGGGATGATCAAATTCTCACAATCATCCAGAGTGGATAACACCTCCTTAAGCAGAGCGCGGAGATGTTCCAACTTAAATTTAAATGTAATCACATCGGGTTCAGCTTGTTGAGAAATTTTCCCTGAATCTGAAATTTCTCCCTCAGACAAAACCTCCCTGGCCCCCTCAGACTGGTGTAGGGGCATATCAGAACCATTATCATCAGCGTCCTCATGCTCTTCAGTATCTAAAACAGAGCAGTCGCGCTTACGCTGATAAGTGGGCATTTTGGCTAAAATGTTTTTGATAGAATTATCCATTACAGCCGTTAATTGTTGCATAGTAAGGAGTATTGGCGCGCTAGATGTACTAGGGGCCTCCTGAGTGGGCAAGACTCGTGTAGACGAAGGAGGGAATGATGCAGTACCATGCTTACTCCCCTCACTTGAGGAATCATCTTGGGCATCATTTTCAGTGTCACATAAATCACATCTATTTAAATGAGAAGGAACCTTGGCTTCCCCACATTCAGAACACAGTCTATCTGGTAGTTCAGACATGTTAAACAGGCATAAACTTGATAACAAAGTACAAAAAACGTTTTAAAATAAAACCGTTACTGTCACTTTAAATTTTAAACTGAACACACTTTATTACTGCAATTGCGAAAAAGTATGAAGGAATTGTTCAAAATTCACCAAAATTTCACCACAGTGTCTTAAAGCCTTAAAAGTATTGCACACCAAATTTGGAAGCTTTAACCCTTAAAATAACGGAACCAGAGCCGTTTTTATCTTTAACCCCTTTACAGTCCCTGGTATCTGCTTTGCTGAGACCCAACCAAGCCCAAAGGGGAATACGATACCAAATGACGCCTTCAGAAAGTCTTTTTTATGTGTCAGAGCTCCTCACACATGCGACTGCATGTCATGCTTCTCAAAAACAAGTGCGCAATACCGGCGCGAAAATGAGGCTCTGCCTATGATTTAGGGAAAGCCCCTAGAGAATAAGGTGTCTAAAACAGTGCCTGCCGATATTATTTTACAAAAATACCCATATTAAATGATTCCTCAAGGCTAAATATGTTATATATGAATCGATTTAGCCCAGAAAATGTCTACAGTCTTAACAAGCCCTTGTGAAGCCCTTATTTACTCTGTAATAAAAATGGCTTACCGGATCCCATAGGGAAAATGACAGCTTCCAGCATTACATCGTCTTGTTAGAATGTGTCATACCTCAAGCAGCAAAAGTCTGCTCACTGTTCCCCCAACTGAAGTTAATTCCTCTCAACAGTCCTGTGTGGAACAGCCATCGATTTTAGTAACGGTTGCTAAAATCATTTTCCTCTTACAAACAGAAATCTTCATCTCTTTTCTGTTTCAGAGTAAATAGTACATACCAGCACTATTTTAAAATAACAAACTCTTGATTGAATAATAAAAACTACAGTTAAACACTAAAAAACTCTAAGCCATCTCCGTGGAGATGTTGCCTGTACAACGGCAAAGAGAATGACTGGGGTAGGCGGAGCCTAGGAGGGATCATGTGACCAGCTTTGCTGGGCTCTTTGCCATTTCCTGTTGGGGAAGAGAATATCCCCACAAGTAAGGATCACGCCGTGGACCGGACACACCTATGTTGGAGAAAGTGTACCCATTTTTAATACATAACTATTAAAGTTTAATTTTTTAATTATTTGTAAATATACACCACGCTATACTTACTATTATTAATTTGGGTTTGAGTGCTACATAAGTGTGCGCTTTTGTGCAACTCTCTTTGGTTGTATTAGTTATACTAGGCAGTAATGTGACACTGAGGGGTAATTTGACACTGGGCAGTCATTTGACACTGAAATGTTATGTGACACTAGGCAGTAATGTGACACTGAGGGATAATGTGACACTAAGCAGCAATGTGACAGTGAGAGGTAATGTGACATTGGGCAGTAATGTAACACTGAGGGGTAATGTGACACTTGTCAGTAATGTGACACTGAGGGGTAATGTGACACTGAGGGGTAATGTGACACAGGGTAGTGATTTGACACTGAGGGGTAATGTGGTACTGAAGGGTTATATGACACTAGGAAGTAATGTGACATTGAGGGATAACATCTCACCGGTCAGTAATGTGACAGTGAGGGATAATGTGACACTGGTTAGTAATGTGACATTGAGGGATAATGTGACACTGGTCAGTAATATGACACTGGTCAGTAATGTGACACTGAAGGGTAATGTAAGACTAGGAAGTAATGTGACATTGAGGGGTAACGTGACACTGGTCAATAATGTGACATTGAGGGGTAACGTGACACTAATCAGTAATGTGGCACTAAGGGGTAATGTGACACTAGGCAGTAATATAATATTAGGGGGTAATGTGATACTGGTCAGTAATGTGACACTGAGGGGTAATGTGACACTGAAGGGTTATGTGACACTAAGCAGCAGTGTGACAGTGAGGGGTAATGTGGCACGAGGCAGCCATGTGACACTGAGGGAAGTGACACTGAGGGGTAATGTGAAACTAGTCAGTAATGTGACACTGAGGGGTAATGTGAAACTAGTCAGTAATGTGACACTGAGGGGTAATTTGACAGAGGGTAGTGATTTGACACAGAAGGGTAATGTGGTACTGAAGGGTTATGTGACACTATGAATAATGTAACATTGAAGGGTAACATGTCACTGGTCAGTAATGTGACACTGAGGGGTAATGTGACACGGATCAGTAATGTGACATTGGGGGGTAATGTGATACTGGGCAGTAATGTGACACTGCGGAGTAATGTGACAGTGAAGGGTTATGTGACACTAGGCAGTAATGTGACACTGAGGGGTAATGTGAAACTGGACAGTCATGTGACTGAGGAGTAATGTGAAACTGGGAAGTCATTTGACACTGAGGGGTAATGTGACACTAGGAAGTAATGTCACAATGAGAGGTAATGTGAAACTGGGCAGTCATTTGACACTGAGGGGTAATGTGACACTAGGCAGTAATGTGACACTGAGGGGTTATGTGACACTGAGGGTAATGTGACACTAGGCAGTTATGCGACACTGAAGGGTTATGTGACACTGGGCAGTAATGTTACACTTGGCTGCCATGTGACACTGAAGTGTTATGTGACACTAGGCAGTAATGTGACATTAGGGGGTAAAGTGATACTGGGCAGTAGTGTGATACTGGGCAGTAGTGTGACACTGGTCAGTAATGTGACACTGAGGGGTAATGTGACACTGAAGGGTTATGTGACACTGAGGGGTAATTTGACATGGAGGGGTAATTTGACACGGAGGGGTAATTTGACACGGAGGGGTAATTTGACACTGAAATGTTATGTGACACTAGGCAGTAATGTGACACTGAGGGGTAATGTGACACTAAGCAGCAATGTGACAGTGAGGGGTAATGTGGCACTAGGCAGTAATGTGACATTGAAGGGTAATGTGACACTAGGCAGTCATATGACACTGAGGGAAGTGACACTGAGGGGTAATGTGAAACTAGTCAGTAATGTGACACCGAGGGGTAATGTGAAACTAGTCAGTAATGTGACACTGAGGGGTAATTTGACAGAGGGTAGTGATTTGACACAGAAGGGTAATGTGGTACTGAAGGGTTATGTGACACTATGAATAATGTAACATTGAAGGGTAACATGTCACTGGTCAGTAATGTGACACTGAGGGGTAATGTGACACGGATCAGTAATGTGACATTGGGGGGTAATATGATACTGGGCAGTAATGTGACACTGCGGAGTAATGTTACAGTGAAGGGTTATGTGACACTAGGCAGTAATGTGACACTGAGGGGTAATGTGAAACTGGACAGTCATGTGACTGAGGAGTAATGTGAAACTGGGAAGTCATTTGACACTGAGGGGTAATGTGACACTAGGAAGTAATGTCACAATGAGAGGTAATGTGAAACTGGGCAGTCATTTGACACTGAGGGGTAATGTGACACTAGGCAGTAATGTGACACTGAGGGGTTATGTGACACTGAGGGTAATGTGACACTAGGCAGTTATGCGACACTGAAGGGTTATGCGACACTGGGCAGTAATGTTACACTTGGCTGCCATGTGACACTGAAGTGTTATGTGACACTAGGCAGTAATGTGACATTAGGGGGTAATGTGATACTGGGCAGTAGTGTGACACTGGTCAGTAATGTGACACTGAGGGGTAATGTGACACTGAAGGGTTATGTGACACTGAGGGGTAATTTGACACGGAGGGGTAATTTGACACTGAAATGTTATGTGACACTAGGCAGTAATGTGACACTGAGGGGTAATGTGACACTAAGCAGCAATGTGACAGTGAGGGGTAATGTGGCACTAGGCAGTAATGTGACATTGAAGGGTAATGTGACACTAGGCAGTCATGTGACACTGAGGGGTAATGTGACACTGAGGGGTAATTTGACACAGGTTAGTGATTTGACACTGAGGGGTATAGTGGTACTGAAGGGTTATGTGACACTAGGAAGTAATGTGACATTGAGGGGTAACATGTCACTGGTCAGTAATGTGACACTGAGGAGTAATGTGACACTAGTCAGTAATGTGACATTAAGGGGTAATGTGACATTAAGGGGTAATGTGACACTGAGGGGTAATGTGACACTGGTCAATAATGTGACATTGAGGAGTAACGTGACACTGGTCAGTAATGTGACACTAAGGGGTAATGTGAAACTAGGAAGTAATATGACATTAGGGGGTAATGTGATACTGGGCAGTAATGTGACACTGAGGGGTAATGTGACACTGAAGGGTTATGTGACACTAGGCAGTGATGTGACACTGAGGGGTAATTTGACACTGGGCAGTCATTTGACACTTAAATGATATGTGACACTAGGAAGTAATGTGACACTGAGGGGTAATGTGACACTAAGCAGCAATGTGACAGTGAGGGGTAAGGTGACACTGGACAGTAATTTGACAGTGAGGGGTAATGTGGCACTAGGCAGTAATGTGACATTGAGGGGAAATGTGACACTGAGGGGTAATGTGACACTGGTCAGTAATGTGACATGGGGGGGTAATGTGACACTGATGGGTAATTTGACACTAGACAGTCATCTGACACTGAGGGGTAATGTGACACTGAGGGCTAATGTGAAACAGGGCAGTCATTTGACACTGAGGGGTAATGTGACACTAGGCAGTAATGTGACACTGGGCAGTTATGTGACACCGAAGGGTTATGTGACTAGGCAACAGGGGTGGAAACATATCACTATGATGTACTATTCAGGGGCTAAAAGCTACTAGCCCAGAGGGAAAAGTTAGTAGTCCACTCAATGTTAGGCAGTAATGTGACACTGAGGGGTAATGTGGCACTGAGGGATAATATGACACTGGGCAGTCATGTGACACTGAAGGGTTATGTGACACTAGGCAGTCATAAGAAACTGAAGGGTAATGTGACACTAGGAAGTAATGTGACATTGAGGGGTAACGTGACACTGGTCAATAATGTGACATTGAGGGGTAATGTGGCACTAAGGGGTAATGTGACACTGGGAGGTAATGTGACACTGGTCAGTAATGTGACACTGAAGGGTTATGTGACACTAGGCAGTAATGTGACACTGAGGGGTAATGTGACACTAAGCAGCAATGTCACAGTGAGAGGTAATGTGAGGGTTAATATAGCACTAGGCAGTAATGTAACACTGAGGGGTAATGTGACACTAGTCAGTAATGTGACACTAGTCAGTAATGTGACACTGAGGGGTAATTTGACACAGGGTAGTGATTTGACACTAAGGGGTAATGTGGTACTGAAGGGTTATGTGACACTAGGAAGTAATGTGACATTGAGGGGTAATGTGACACGGGTTAGTAATGTGGCATTGAGGGGTAATGTGACACTGGTCAGTAATATGAAACTGGTCAGTAATGTGACACTAGGAAGTAATGTGACATTGAGGGGTAACGTGACACTAATCAGTAATGTGGCACTAAGGGGTAATGCGATACTAGGCAGTAATATGACATTAGGGGGTAATGTGATACTGGGCAGTAATGTGAAACTGAGGGGTAATGTGACACTGAGGGGTAATGTGACACTGAGGAGTAATGTGACACTAGGAAGTAATGTGACACTGAGGGGTAATGTGACACTAAGCAGCAATGTGACAGTGAAGGGTAATGTGACACTAGACAGTCATGTGACACTAGTCAGTAATGTGACACTGAGGGGTAATGTGACACTGAGGAGTAATGTGACACTGAAGGGTTATGTGACACTAGGCAGTAATGTGACACTGATGGGTAATTTGACACTGGGCAGTCATCTGACACTGAGGGGTAATGTGAAACTTGGCAGTCATCTGACACTGAGGGGTAATGTGAAACTGGACAGTCATGTGACTGAGGAGTAATGTGAAACTGGGAATTCATTTGACACTGAGGGGTAATGTGACACTGAGGGGTAATGTGACACTGAGGAGTAATGTGACACTAGGAAGTAATGTGACACTAGGAAGTAATGTGACACTAAGCAGCAATGTGACAGTGAAGGGTAATGTGACACTAGGCAGTAATTTGACAGTGAGGGGTGATGTGGCACTAGACAGTCATGTGACACTAGTCAGTAATGTGACACTGAGGGGTAATGTGACACTGAGGAGTAATGTGACACTGAAGGGTTATGTGACACTAGGCAGTAATGTGACACTGATGGGTAATTTGACACTGGGCAGTCATCTGACACTGAGGGGTAATGTGAAACTTGGCAGTCATCTGACACTGAGGGGTAATGTGAAACTGGACAGTCATGTGACTGAGGAGTAATGTGAAACTGGGAATTCATTTGACACTGAGGGGTAATGTGACACTGGGAAGTAATGTCACAATGAGAGGTAATGTGAAACTGGGCAGTCATTTGACACTGAGGGGTAATGTGACACTAGCAGTAATGTGAAACTGAGGGGTTATGTGACACTGAGGGTAATGTGACACTGGACAGTTATGTGACACTGAAGGGTTATGCGACACTGGGCAGTAATGTTACACTTGGCTGTCATGTGACACTGAAGTGTTATGTGACACTAGGCAGCAGGGGTGGAAACATATTACTATGATGCCCTATTCAGGGGCTAAAAGCTACTAGCCCAGAGGGAAAAGTTAGTAGTCCACTCAATGTTAAAGATAGAAAAAAGTCGTCTGCTGCAATTTCTAAATGGTCCGGGACCACTGGAAATTTCAAGCCCTGCTAGGCAGTAATGTGACACTGAGGAGTAATGTAACACTGGTCAGTAATGTGGCACTGGAAAGTCATGTGACACTGAGGGATAATATGATGCCGGGCAGTCATGTGACACTGAGGGATAATGTGACACTGGGCAGTCATGTGACACTGAAGGATTATGTGACACTAGGAAGTAATGTGACATTGAGGGGTAAGGTGACACTGGTCAATAATGTGACATTGAGGGGTAACGTGACACTGGTCAGTAATGTGGCACTAAGGGGTAATGTGACACTAGGTAGTAATGTGACATTAGTGGGTAATGTGATACTGTGCAGTATTGTGATACTGGGCAGTATTGTGACACTGAGGGGTAATGTGACACTGAAGGGTTATGTGACACTGGGCAGTAATGTGACACTGGGCAGTAATGTGACACTAAGCAGCAATGTGACAGTGAGGGGTAATGTGGCACTAGGCAGTAATGTGACATTGAAGGGTAATGTGACACTAGGCAGTCATGTGACACTGAGGGGTAATGTGACACTGAGGGGTGATTTGACACTGAGGGGTAATGTGGTACTGAAGGGTAATGTAACACTAGGAAGTAATGTGACATTGAGGGGTAACGTGACACTGGTCAATAATGTGACATTGAGGGGTAACGTGACACTAATCAGTAATGTGGCACTAAGGGGTAATGTGACACTAGGCAGTAATATGATATTAGGGGGTAATGTGATACTGGTCAGTAATGTGACACTGAGGGGTAATGTGACACTGAGGGGTTATGTGACACTAAGCAGCAGTGTGACAGTGAGGGGTAATGTGGCACTAGGCAGTCATGTGACACTGAGGGAAGTGACACTGAGGGGTAATGTGAAACTAGTCAGTAATGTGACACTGAGGGGTAATTTGACAGAGGGTAGTGACTTGACACAGAAGGGTAATGTGGTACTGAAGGGTTATGTGACACTATGAATAATGTGACATTTAAAGGGTAACACTGAGGGGTAATGTGACACTGGTCAGTAATGTGACATGGGGGGGTAATGTGATGCTGGGCAGTAATGTGACACTAAGGGGTAATGTGACACTAGGCAGTAATGTGACACTGATGGGTAATTTGACACTAGACAGTCATCTGACACTGAGGGGTAATGTGACACTGAGGGCTAATGTGAAACAGGGCAGTCATTTGACACTGAGGGGTAATGTGACACTAGGCAGTAATGTGACACTGGGCAGTTATGTGACACCGAAGGGTTATGTGACTAGGCAACAGGGGTGGAAACTATTCAGGGGCTAAAAGCTACTAGCCCAGAGGGAAAAGTTAGTAGTCCACTCAATGTTAGGCAGTAATGTGACACTGAGGGGTAATGTGGCACTGAGGGATAATATGACACTGGGCAGTCATGTGACACTGAAGGGTTATGTGACACTAGGCAGTCATGTGAAACTGAAGGGTAATGTGACACTAGGAAGTAATGTGACATTGAGGGGTAACGTGACACTGGTCAATAATGTGACATTGAGGGGTAACGTGACACTGGTCAATAATGTGACATTGAGGGGTAATGTGGCACTAAGGGGTAATGTGACACTGGGAGGTAATGTGACACTGGGGGGTATTGTGATACTGGGCAGTATTGTGACACTGGGCAGTATTGTGACACTGGGCAGTAATGTGACACTGAAGGGTTATGTGACACTAGGCAGTAATGTGACACTGAGGGGTAATGTGACACTAAGCAGCAATGTGACAGTGAGAGGTAATGTGAGGGGTAATGTGGCACTAGGCAGTAATGTAACACTGAGGGGTAATGTGACACTAGTCAGTAATGTGACACTAGTCAGTAATGTGACTCTGAGGGGTAATGTGACACTGAGGGGTAATTTGACACAGGGTAGTGATTTGACACTGAGGGGTAATGTGGTACTGAAGGGTTATGTGACACTAGGAAGTAATGTGACATTGAGGGGTAATGTGACACGGGTTAGTAATGTGGCATTGAGGGGTAATGTGACACTGGTCAGTAATATGACACTGGTCAGTAATGTGACACTAGGAAGTAATGTGACATTGAGGGGTAACGTGACACTAATCAGTAATTTGGCACTAAGGGGTAATGCGATACTAGGCAGTAATATGACATTAGGGGGTAATGTGATACTGGTCAGTAATTTGAAACTGAGGGGTAATGTGACACTGAGGGGTAATGTGACACTGAGGAGTAATGTGACACTAGGAAGTAATGTGACACTGAGGGGTAATGTGACACTAAGCAGCAATGTGACAGTGAAGGGTAATGTGACACTAGGCAGTAATTTGACAGTGAGGGGTGATGTGGCACTAGGCAGTCATGTGACACTAGTCAGTAATGTGACACTGAGGAGTAATGTGACACTGAGGAGTAATGTGACACTAGGCAGTAATGTGACACTGATGGGTAATGTGAAACTTGGCAGTCATCTGACACTGAGGGGTAATGTGACACTGAGGGGTAATGTGAAACTGGACAGTCATGTGACTGAGGAGTAATGTGAAACTGGGAATTCATTTGACACTGAGGGGTAATGTGACACTAGGAAGTAATGTCACAATGAGAGGTAATGTGAAACTGGGCAGTCATTTGACACTGAGGGGTAATGTGACACTAGCAGTAATGTGAAACTGAGGGGTTATGTGACACTGAGGGTAATGTGACACTGGACAGTTATGTGACACTGAAGGGTTATGCGACACTGGGCAGTAATGTTACACTTGGCTGTCATGTAACACTGAAGTGTTATGTGACACTAGGCAGCAGGGGTGGAAACAGATTACTATGATGCCCTTTTCAGGGGCTAAAAGCTACTAGCCCAGAGGGAAAAGTTAGTAGTCCACTCAATTTTAAAGATAGAAAAAAGTCAAATTTCTAAGTTGTCTGCTGCAATTTCTAAATGGTCCGGGACCACTGGAAATTTCAAGCCCTGCTAGGCAGTAATGTGACACTGAGGAGTAATGTAACACTGGTCAGTAATGTGGCACTGGAAAGTCATGTGACACTGAGGGATAATATGATGCCGGGCAGTCATGTGACACTGAGGGATAATGTGACACTGGGCAGTCATGTGACACTGAAGGGTTATGTGACACTAGGAAGTAATGTGACATTGAGGGGTAAGGTGACACTGGTCAATAATGTGACATTGAGGGGTAACGTGACACTGGTCAGTAATGTGGTACTAAGGGGTAATGTGACACTAGGTAGTAATGTGACATTAGTGGGTAATGTGATACTGTGCAGTATTGTGATACTGGGCAGTATTGTGACACTGAGGGGTAATGTGACACTGAAGGGTTATGTGACACTGGGCAGTAATGTGACACTGGGCAGTAATGTGACACTGAGGGGTAATTTGACACTAAGCAGCAATGTGACAGTGAGGGGTAATGTGGCACTAGGCAGTAATATGACATTGAAGGGTAATGTGACACTAGGCAGTCATGTGACACTGAGGGGTAATGTGACACTGAGGGGTGATTTGACACTGAGGGGTAATGTGGTACTGAAGGGTAATGTAACACTAGGAAGTAATGTGACATTGAGGGGTAACGTGACACTGGTCAATAATGTGACATTGAGGGGTAACGTGACACTAGGAAGTAATGTGACATTGAGGGGTAACGTGACACTAATCAGTAATGTGGCACTAAGGGGTAATGTGACACTAGGCAGTAATATGATATTAGGGGGTAATGTGATACTGGTCAGTAATGTGACACTGAGGGGTAATGTGACAATGAGGGGTGATTTGACACTGAGGGGTAATGTGGTACTGAAGGGTTATGTGACACTAGGAAGTAATGTGACATTGAGGGGTAACATGTCACTGGTCAGTAATGTGACACTGAGGGGTAATGTGACACTGGTCAGTAATGTGACATTAAGGGGTAATGTGACACTGGTCAGTAATATGACACTGGTCAGTAATGTGACACTGAGGGGTAACGTGACACTGAGTAGTAATGGGACACTCAAGGGTTATGTGACACTAGGCAGTAATGTGACACTGAGTGGTAATTTGACACTGGGCAGCCATTTGACACTTAAATGATATGTGACACTAGGCAGTAATGTGACACTGAGGGGTAATGTGACACTAAGCAGCAATGTGACACTGAGGGGTAATGTGGTACTGAAGGGTTATGTGACACTAGGAAGTAATGTGACATTGAGGGGTAACATGTCACTAGTCAGTAATGTGAAACTGAGGGGTAATGTGACACTGGTCAGTAATGTGACATTGAGGGGTAATGTGACACTGGTCAGTAATATGACACTGGTCAGTAATGTGGCACTAAGGGGTAATGTGACACTAGGCAGTAATATGTCGTTAGGAGGTAATGTGATACTGGGCAGTAATGTGACACTGAGGGGTTATGTGACACTAGGCAGTAATGTGACACTGAGGGGTAATTTGACACTTAAATGATATGTGACACTAGGAAGTAATGTGACACTGAGGGCTAATGTGACAGTGAGGGGTAATGTGACACTGGACAGTAATTTGACAGTGAGGGGTAATGTGGCACTAGGCAGTAATGTGACATTGAGTGGTAATGTGACACTAGGCAGTCATGTGACACTAAAGGATGTGACACTGAGGGGTAATGTGACACTGAGGGGTAATTTGACACTGGTCAGTAATATGACATTAGGGGGTAATGTGATACTGGGCAGTAATGTGACACTGAGGGGTAATGTGACACTGAAGGGTTATGTGACACTAGGCAGTAATGTGACACTGAGGGGTAATTTGACACTGGGCAGTCATTTGACACTTAAATGATATGTGACACTAGGAAGTAATGTGACACTGAGGGGTAATATGACACTAAGCAGCAATGTGACAGTGAGGGGTAATGTGACACTGGACAGTAATTTGACAGTGAGGGGTAATGTGACATTAGGCAGTAATGTGACACTGAGGAGTTATATGACACAGACAGATCATGTGACACTAAGGAGTGTTGTGACACAGAAAGATAATGTGACACAGAGGGGTAATGTGACACAGACGGGTAATATGACACTAGGCGGTAATGTGACACTAAAGGTTTATGTGACACTGAGGGGTAATCTGACACAGACAGATAATATGACACAGAGCAGGATAATGTGACACTAGGCCGTAATGTGATACAGAGGGGTAATGTGACACTGAAGGATTATGTGACACTAGGCAGTAATGTGACACTGAAGGGTTATGTGACACTAAGCAATAATGTGACACTGAGGGGTAATGTGACACTGGAAATTCATATGACACTCAGGGGTAATGTGACACTGGAAAGTCATGTGACACTGAGGGGCAATGTGAAACTGGGCAGTAATGTGACTGAGGAGTAATGTGAAACTGGGAAGTCATTTGACACTGACGGGTAATGTGACACTAGGAAGTAATGTGACACTGAGAGGTAATGTGAAACAGGGCAGTCATTTGACACTGAGGGGTAATGTGACACTAGGCAGTAATGTGACACTGAGGGGTTATGTGACACTGAGGGGTAATGTGACATTGAGGGGTAATGTGACACTGAGGGGTAATGTGACACTGGGCAGTTATGTGACACTGAAGGGTTATGTGACACTGGTCACTCATGTGACACTGAAGTGTTATGTGACACTAGGCAGCAGAGGTGGAAACATATCACTATGATGTACTATTCAGGGGCTAAAAGCTACTAGCCCAGAGGGAAAAGTTAGTAGTCCACTCAATGTTAGGCAGTAATGTGACACTGAGGGGTAATGTGACACTGGGCAGTCATGTGACACTGAAGCGTTATGTGACACTAGGCAGTCATGTGAAACTGAAGGGTAATGTGACACTAGGAAGTAATGTGACATTGAGGGGTAACGTGACACTGGTCAGTAGTGTGACACTGGTCAGTAATGTGACACTATGCAGTAATGTGACACTAGGGGGTAATGTGACACTGGGAAGTAATGTGACATTGAGGGGTAATGTGACACTGGTCAGTAATGTGACACTGAGGGGTAACGTGACACTAAGCAGTAATGGGACATTGAGGGGTAACGTGACACTGGTCAGTAATGTGACACTAGGCAGTAATGTGACACTAGGGGGTAATGTGACACTGGGGGTAATGTGATACTGGGCAGTATTTTGACACTGGGCAGTATTGTGACACTGGGCAGTATTGTGACACTGGGCAGTAATGTGACACTGAAGGTTTATGTGACACTAGGCAGTAATGTGACACTGAGGGGTAATTTGACACTGGGCAGTCATTTGACACTGAAATGTTATGTGACACTAGGCAGTAATGTGACACTGAGGGATACTGTGACACTAAGCAGCAATGTGACAGTGAGAGGTAATGTGACACTAGTCAGTAATGTGACAGTGAGGGGGTAATGTGACACAGAGGGGTAATGTGACACAGGGTAGTGATTTGACACTGAGGGGTAATGTGGTACTGAAGGGTTATGTGACACTAGGAAGTGACACTAGGAAGTAATGTGACATTGAGGGGTAACATGTCACTGGTCAGTAATGTGACAGTGAGGGGTAATGTGACACTGGTTAGTAATGTGACATTGAGGGGTAATGTGACACTGGTCAGTAATATGACACTGGTCAGTAATGTGACACTGAAGGGTAATGTGACACTAGGAAGTAATGTGACATTGAGGGGTAACGTGACACTAATCAGTAATGTGGCACTAAGGGGTAATGTGACACTAGGCAGTAATATGACATTAGGGGGTAATGTGATACTGGTCAGTATTGTGACACTGAAGGGTTATGTGACACTAAGCAGCAGTGTGACAGTGAGGGGTAATGTGGCACTAGGCAGTCATGTGACACTGAGGGAAGTGACACTGAGGGGTAATGTGAAACTGAGGGGGTAATGTGACACTAGTCAGTAATGTGACACTGAGGGGTAATTTGACACAGGGCAGTGATACCTTGACACTATGAATAATGTGACATTGAGGGGTAACATGTCACTGGTCAGTAATGTGACACTGAGGGGTAATGTGACACGGGTCAGTAATGTGTCATAGGGGGGTAATGTGATACTGGGCAGTAATGTGACACTGAAGGGTTATGTGACACTAGGCAGTAATGTGACACTGAGGGGTAATGTGACACTAGGAAGTAATGTCACAATGAGAGGTAATGTGAAACTGGGCAGTCATTTGACACTGAGGGGTAATGTGACACTAGGCAGTAATGTGACACTGAAGGGTTATGTGACACTAGCAGTAATGTGAAACTGAGGGGTTATGTGACACTGAGGGTAATGTGACACTGGGCAGTTATGTGACACTGAAGGGTTATGTGACACTGGGCAGTAATGTGACACTTGGCTGCCATGTGACACTGAAGTGTTATGTGACACTAGGCAGCATGGGGTGGAAACATATTACTATGATGTACTATTCAGGGGCTAAAACCTACTAGCCCAGAGGGAAAAGTTAGTAGTCCACTCAATGTTAAATATAGGAAAAAGTCACATTTCTAAGTTGTCTGCTGCAATTTCTAAATGGTCCGGGACCACTGGAAATTTCAAGCCCTGCTAGGCAGTAATGTGACACTGGTCAGTAATGTGGCACTGGAAAGTCATGTGACACTGAGGGATAATATGACACCGGGCAGTCATGTAACACTGGGCAGTCATGTGACACTGAAGGATAATGTTACACTGGGCAGTCATGTGACACTGAAGGGTTATGTGACACAAGGAAGTAATGTGACATTGAGGGGTAACGTGACACTGGTCAGTAATGTGGCACTAAGGGGTAATGTGACACTAGGCAGTAATGTGACATTAGGGGGTAATGTGATACTGGGCAGTATTGTGATACTGGGCAGTAGTGTGACACTGGGCAGTAATGTGACACTGAGGGGTAATGTGACACTGAAGGGTTATGTGACACTGGGCAGTAATGTGACACTGAGGGGTAATTTGACACTGAAATTTTATGAGACACTAGGCAGTAATGTGACATTGAACGGTAATATGACACTAGGCAGTCATGTGACACTGAGGGGTAATGTGACCCTGAGGGGTAATTTGACACAGGGTAGTGATTTGACACTGAGGGGTAATGTGGTACTGAAGGGTTATGTGACACTAGGAAGTAATGTGACATTGAGGGGTAACATGTCACTGGTCAGTAATGTGACACTGAGGAGTAATGTGACACTAGTCAGTAATGTGACATTAAGGGGTAATGTGACACTGAGGGGTAATGTGACACAGAGGGGTAATGTGACACTAGGCAGTAATGTGACACTGAGGGGTAATGTGGTACTGAAAAGTTATGTGACACTAGGAAGTAATGTGACATTGAGGGGTAATGTGACACAGAGGGGTAATGTGACACTAGGCAGTAATGTGACACTGAGGGGTAATGTGGTACTGAAGGGTTATGTGACACTAGGAAATAATGTGACATTGAGGGGTAATGTGACACTGGTCAGTAATGTGACACTGAGGGGTAGTGTGACACTGGTCAATAATGTGACATTGAGGAGTAACGTGACACTGGTCAGTAATGTGGCACTAAGAGGTAATGTGAAACTAGGCAGTAATATGACATTAGGGGGTAATGTGACACTGAGGGGTAATGTGACACTAGGCAGTAATGTGACACTAGGCAGTAATGTGACACTAGGCAGTAATGTGACACTGAGGGGTAATTTGACACTGGGCAGTCATTTGACACTTAAATGATATGTGACACTAGGAAGTAATGTGACACTAAGCAGCAATGTGACAGTGAGGGGTAATGTGATACTGGACAGTAATTTGACAGTGAGGGGTAATGTGGCACTAGGCAGTAATGTGACATTGAGGGGTAATGTGACACTAGGCAGTCATGTGACACTGAAGGATGTGACCCTGAGGGATAATGTGACACTGAGGGGTAATTTGACACTGGTCAGTAATGTGACATGGGGGGGTAATGTGATACTGGGCAGTAATGTGACACTAAGGGGTAATGTGACACTAGGCAGTAATGTGACACTGAGGGGTAATGTGACACTGAGGGGTAATGTGACACTGGGCAGTTATGCGACACCGAAGGGTTATGTGACTAGGCAGCAGGGGTGGAAACATATCACTATGATGTACTATTCAGGGGATAAAAGCTACTAGCCCAGAGGGAAAAGTTAGTAGTCAACTCAATGTTAGGCAGTAATGTGACACTGAGGGGTAATGTGGCACTGAGGGATAATATGACACTGGGCAGTCATGTGACACTGAAGGGTTATGTGACACTAGGCAGTCATGTGAAACTGAAGGGTTATGTGACACTAGGCAGTCATGTGAAACTGAAGGGTAATGTGACACTAGGAAGTAATGTGACATTGAGGGGTAACGTGACACTGGTCAATAATGTGACATTGAGGGGTAACGTGACACTGGTAAGTAATGTGGCACTAAGGGGTAATGTGACACTAACCAGCAATGTGACAGTGAGGGGTAATGTGACAGTGAGGGGTAATGTAGCACTAGGCAGTAAAGTAACACTGAGGGGTAATGTAACACTAGTCAGTAATGTGACACTAGTCAGTAATGTGACACAGGGTAGTGATTTGACACTGAGGGGTAATGTGGTACTGAAGGGTTATGTGACACTAGGAAGTAATGTGACATTGAGGGGTAACATGTCACTGGTCAGTAATGTGACAGTGAGGGTTAATGTGACACTGGTTAGTAATGTGGCATTGGTCAGTAATATGACACTGGTCAGTAATGTGACACTGGTCAGTAATGTGACACTGAAGGGCAATGTGACACTAGGAAGTAATGTGACATTGAGGGGTAACGTGACACTAATCAGTAATGTGGCACTAAGGGGTAATGCGACACTAGGCAGTAATATGACATTAGGGGGTAATGTGATACTGGTCAGTAATGTGACACTGAGGGGTAATGTGACAATGAGGAGTAATGTGACACTGAAGAGTTATGTGACACTAGGAAGTAATGTGACACTGAGGGGTAATGTGACACTAAGCAGCAATGTGACAGTGAGGGGTAATTTGACACTAGGCAGTAATTTGACAGTGAGGGGTAATGTGGCACTAGGCAGTCATGTGAAACTGAGGGGTAATGTGACACTGAGGAGTAATGTGACACTGAAGGGTTATGTGACACTAGGTAGTAATGTGACACTAAGGGTTAATGTGACACTGAGGGGTAATGTTAAACTGGACAGTCATGTGACTGAGGAGTAATGTGAAACTGGGAAGTCATTTGACACTGAGGTGTAATGTGACACTAGGAAGTAATGTCACAATGAAAGGTAATGTGAAACTGGCAGTCATTTGACACTGAGGGGTAATGTGACACTAGCAGTAATGTGAAACTGAGGGGTTATGTGACACTGAGGGTAATGTGACACAGGGCAGTTATGTGACACTGAAGGGTTATGTGACACTGGGCAGTAATGTGACACTTGGCTGTCATGTGACACTGAAGTTTTATGTGACACTAGGCAGCAGGGGTGGAAACAGATTACTATGATGCCCTATTCAGGGGCTAAAAGCTACTAGCCCAGAGGGAAAAGTTAGTAGTCCACTCAATGTTAAAGATAGAAAAAAGTAAAATTTCTAAGTTGTCTGCTGCAATTTCAAGCCCTGCTAGGCAGTAATGTGACACTGAGGGGTAATGTGACACTGGTCAGTAATGTGGCACTGGAAAGTCATGTGACACTGAGGGATAATATGACACCGGGCAGTCATGTGACACTGAGGGATAATGTGACACTGGGCAGTCATGTGACACTGAAGGGTTATGTGACACTAGGAAGTAATGTGACATTGAGGGGTAAGGTGACACTGGTCAATAATGTGACATTGAGGGGTAACGTGACACTGGTCAGTAATGTGGCACTAAGGGGTAATGTGACACTAGGCAGTAATGTGACATTAGTGGGTAATGTGATACTGGGCAGTATTGTGACACTGAGGGGGTAATGTGACACTGGGCAGTAATGTGACACTGGGCAGTAATGTGACACTGAGGGGTAATTTGACACTAAGCAGCAATGTGACAGTGAGGGGTAATGTGGCACTAGGCAGTAATGTGACATTGAAGGGTAATGTGACACTAGGCAGTCATGTGACACTGAGGGGTAATTTGACACAGGGTAGTGATTTGACACTGAGGGGTAATGTGGTACTGAAGGGTTATGTGACACTAGGAAGTAATGTGACATTGAGGGGTAATGTGACACTAGTCAGTAATGTGACATTAAGGGGTAATGTGACACTGGTCAGTAATATGACACTGGTCAGTAATGTGACACTGAGGGGTAATGTGACACTGGTCAGAAATGTGACACTGAGGGGTAATTTGACACTGGTCAGTAATGTAACATTGAGGGGTAATGTGACACTGGTCAGTAATATGACACTGGTCAGTAATGTGACACTGAGGGGTAATGTGACAATGGTCAATAATGTGACATTGAGGAGTAACATGACACTGGTCAATAATGTGGCACTAAGGGGTAATGTGACACTAGGCAGTAATATGACATTAGGGGGTAATGTGATACTGGGCAGTAATGTGACACTGAGGGGTAATGTGACACTGAAGGGTTATGTGACACTAGGCAGTAACGTGACACTGAGGGGTAATTTGACACTGGGCAGTCATTTGACACTTAAATGATATGTGACACTAGGAAGTAATGTGACACTGAGGGGTAATGTGACACTAAGCAGCAATGTGACAGTGAGGGGTAATGTGACACTGGACAGTAATTTGACAGTGAGGGGTAATGTGGCACTAGGCAGTAATGTGACATTGAGGGGTAATGTGACACTAGGCAGTCATGTGACACTGAAGGATGTGACAATGAGGGGTAATTTGACACTGGGCAGTCATCTGACACTGAGGGGTAATGTGACACTGAGGGCTAATGTGAAACTGGGCAGTCATGAGACTGAGGAGTAATGTGAAACTGGGCAGTAATTTGACACTGAAGGGTTATGTGACACTGGGCAGTAATGTTACACTTGACTGTCATGTGACACTGGGCAGCAGGGGTGGAAACATATCACTATAATGTACTATTCAGGGGCTAAAAGCTACTAGCCCAGAGGGAAAAGTTAGTAGTCCACTCAATGTTAAAGATAGGAAAAAGTCAAATTTCTAAGTTGTCTGCTGCAATTTCTAAATGGTCTGGGACCACTGGAAATTTCAAGCCCTGCTAGGCAGTAATGTGACACTGAGGGGTAATGTGACACTGGTCAGTCATGTGACACTGAGGGATAATGTGACACTGGGCAGTCATGTGACACAGAAGGGTTATGTGACACTAGGAAGTAATGTGACATTGAGGGGTAACGTGACACTGGTCAATAATGTGACATTGAGGGGTAACGTGACACTGGTCAGTAATGTGGCAGTAAGGGGTAATGTGACACTAGGCAGTAATGTGACATTGGGGGGTAATGTGATACTGGGCAGTATTGTGACACTAGACAGTAATGTGACACTGAGGGGTAATTTGACACTGGGCAGTTATTTGACACTGAAATGTTATGTGACACTAGGCAGTAATGTTACAGCGAGGGGTAATGTGACAGCGAGGGGTAATGTGGCACTAGGAAGTAATGTGACATTGAGGGGTAACGTGACACTGGTCAGTTTTGTGGCACTAAGGGGTAATGTGACACTAGGCAGTAATATGATATTAGGGGGTAATGTGATACTGGGCAGTAATGTGACACTGGTCAGTAATGTGACACTGAGGGGTAATGTAACACTGGGCTGTAATGTGCTATAACTCTACTTGCTGTCCCTGGCAGGGCAAGCTGATATTTAAGTGTGTCACACATGACTGATATACTGAGTGTGCCGTGAATTATTACTATTAACATGTCACTGTACTAGTGACACCACATGTGACTCACCTTAGTGTGAAGCTTGGCAAACTGCTTGTCATCTAGCAGTGCCTGGGTGTACACGCGCCTCTTGTAGCGAAACTGGGGGATAATAGAGAGAGAAGCATGTAGTTAAAGATGATACTGATGCAGCAGTTGCCTAAAGTCCCAGCAGGTCAGTGTTGTTTACAGTAGTTATAGCACTTTGTTACAGACTTATATTAGGTCAGAGAAATAATATGAACACAGATAAAGGTGCGTGGTCTGCACTCTCTATACTGCTGCCTCTAAATTTCTTTCACTCACATCCTCCTTCGGTCTCTCACAATCCACCCTATTCCCTACTCACCGTGATGGACACTCCATCGACCTGCTATTTTCCTACCTCTGCTCTATATCTAACCTCACCTGTTGCCCTTTTCCCATTTTAGACCATCACCTGGTCACCTTTAATATTAATGCAACAGCTAAACCCACTTCTCCCCCCCCCCCCGCACCTGTAGAAATCTACATGCTGTGGATCCGCTCCAATTTTCAAAAATCATTCAAGATCTCCTCCCTAACAGTTCCACTATAACCTGCCCTGATCTCGCAACAACCCACTATAACAAAACTCTCTCCTCTGCACTAGACACGCTTGCCCCTCCCCAGCTGCGCAAAACATCACGCCATCAGTTGCAGCCCTGGCATGCTCAGCATACACGCTATTTGCAAAAATGCCCCTGTACTGCTGAGCATGTCTGGAGGAAAACTCACTCTGAACCTGATTTCCTCCACTATAAGTTTATTCTTCGCTCATACACTTCTGCCCTTCACTTAGCCAAGCAAACCTACGTCTCTTCTCTCATATACACTCTTTCCTCAAACCCTAAATTACTTTTCTCCACTTTTAACTCTCTCCTCTACCCTGCTACTTTTTAAACAAAACACATACTATCCAAAACAACATCCCAACACCAACCTGCAATCTTACAACAGGCCCAGTTACTTCCTCTGCATCTTCCACCCAGCCACTAACACTAAGAATGAAGTTTTATTGTTACTATCTTCCTCATGCCTCACTACCTGCCCGCTCGTCCCCATCCCTTCCCATCTAATACCCTCCCTATCTTCCACCCTCTTGCTCACATCTTCAACCTATCTCTCTCTACAGGCTTATTCCCATCTTCTTTCAAACACGCAAAAGTCACTTCCATACTCAAAAAACCCTCCCTCGACCCCAATTCTCCTGAAAGCTACCGTCCCATATCACTGCTTCCACTAACATTAAAACTCCTTGAAAAACTAGTTTACAATCGCCTAACCCACTTCCTGTCCACCAACTCTTTGCTTGACCCCCTGCAATCTGGATTCCGCCCCAAACACTCAACTGAGACTGCCCTTACCAAGGTTACTAACAATCTTCTCTCTGCTAAAAATATTGACCACTACTCTATACTCATCTTACTTGACCTCTCAGCTGCCTTTGACACAGTTGACCACCCCCTCCTCCTACAGACCCTTAGCTCTTTTGGCCTCTGTGACACTGCTCTTTCCTGGATTCACTCCTATCTTTCTCACAGGTCATTTTCTGTGTCATTTGCCGGCGACTCCTCCTCTCGCTCCTGCTCTTACATCTCCAACCTATCTCTCTCTACCAGTTCATTCCATCTTCTTTCAAACATGCAAAAGTCAATCCTATACTCAAAAAACCCTCCCTTGACCCCAATTCTCCTGAGAACTACCGCCCCTTACACTGCTTCCTCTAACATCAAAACTCCTCGAAAAACTACTTTACAATCGACTAACCCACTTCCTGTCCACCAACTCCTTGCTTGACCCCCTGCAATCTGGATTCCGCCCCAAACACTCAACTGAGACTGACCTTACCAAGGTTACTAACGATTTTATTTCTGCTAAAAGTAATGGCCTCTATTCTATACTTATCTTACTTGACCTCTCTGCTGCCTTCGACACAGTTGACCACCCCCTCTCCTCCTACAGACCCTTCTCAGACAGCACTTGTATTACACTTTTGTTTGCTGAATAAACTATTTGTTCTGTGGGAGATGTCCCTGTCATCTAGTGAGCAATAAATATCTGGGTATTACTAGCAATTCCTCTTAGCTTCACTTAACAGTTTTTATTAAATGTTCTTTCATGTAAATATATCTGCTGCATAAGTAACTACAGCTCTGTCATATATACGGTCCTTTTAACATTACCAAGTTTTTTCTTTTGATCAAAGTTAACTCAAGGGTAAACAGGGACATATTCACAGGTCAGAAGAAATTGTCACTAGATTGTGATGCCCAGTTTCCCACACTTCCCACAAAAGCAATATGTAGCAATATTCCTAGGGTTTGGGTGATACTTGTGTTCTACAGCTCATACGAAAGTATTGATACAGGCAGGGGAGCTGGAATCTACTGAGTGTCTGACAACACCCTATAAAGTAATTTACTTATACACCAATCACAGGGAGATTGTACCATGCAGTTGCGGATGTTACACTCAGCTGTTTACAGGTTCTGAGGCTGGCACTGTATCCATGCGCCAAGTGGTACACTAAAATCATGCATTTCCTGGCTTCTGTATGTATGAGAAATGAAATGTTGCAATACAGAAGTTTGTTTTACATCCATAGTTCAGACACATTATCAGCTGATTTATTTTTACATTTTGGTAACCGGCAGCAGCATACTTGGTAATGTCAGTGACTTCTACAATTCTGTGAGGTTAGTGACTAGGAATTGTTCTTTTGGGCTAAAGTGGCTGAAAAAACTGTTATGAAACTTGATAAAGAGAATCAAGTGCCAGGATGTGAGGTTATGAAAAGCAAAATAACCTACCACTTGGTTATATTGTTTTTGGGCAAATACACATTAAATATAAATAGATATTTGTCCACACGTAAGTAAACACTGGGGACTATTACTGAATATCCATTAAACTTTATATTAACATGAGGGTTTTGTTCTAATGACTAACATCTAAATACAGGGGATGCAGACATTTGAGAAATAGTACATCTAAAATGCACAGGATACACTAATATCTAAGGAAGATCATGAGCATGTTAAGCTCGCTGGTGAACACATTTTACCTGTGTTTGTACCAGGGTATGTTTAAGGCACAGTTTAAGTTTTAGATTTACCTTAAGTAAAAATATAAACACATAACTATCAGGAGATGTTGGGTTTATCTGAGAGAAAATCCCATTAAAGTGTGTTTGGCAAATTAACATATTTACAGCGGGTTTACAAAGCCCTTTATTAACTCACAGACCAGCATGTTACCTCCAGGTAGGGGACAGGTGTAGCCACAGATGGTGGATATTCCCGCAACAGCCTCTCCTCATCAAGAAATTTTCCAGCTCTCCCATTAAATGCCGGCTGGAAGAGCCCATAATTTAGCACGTCCTTCAGACTGTGGTTCAACGTGCAGAGGATTCGTTGTTTAGCTACCCACACTGGAGCATCAGGGTTTAAACGGAGGCACTTCTGAGGTTTACAAAAAGGAAGAAAATCACATGAACAAAGAATGCAGCTGACTATGGGGCATTTACTCAGAAAAGTTTACATCATATATATCACTGTCACAAGCAAAAACATAATTTATGTAAGAACTTACCTGATAAATTAATTTCTTTCATATTGGCAAGAGTCCATGAGCTAGTGATGTATGGGATATACAATCCTACCAGGAGGGGCAAAGTTTCCCAAACCTCAAAATGCCTATAAATACAACCCTCACCACTCCCACAATTCAGTTTAACGAATAGCCAAGAAGTGGTGTTATAAAGAAAGGAGTAAAATTTGGAAATAATTGTGCTTTATACAAAAAATTATAACCACCATAAAAAAGGGGGTGGGCCTCATGGACTTGCCAATATGAAAGAAATGAATTTATCAGGTAAGTTCTTAAATAAATTATGTTTTCTTTCATGTAATTGGCAAGAGTCCATGAGCTATAGACATATGGGATAGCAATACCCAAGATGTGGAACTCCACGCAAGAGTCCCTAGAGAGGGAGGGACAAAATAAAAACAGCCATTTCGCTGAAAAAAATTAATCCACAACCCAAATATAAGTTTATTCTCATAAATAAAAGGAAAAACTTAAATCATAAGCAGAAGAATCAAACTGAAACAGCTGCCTGTAGAACTTTTCTACCAAAAACTGCTTCCGAAGAAGCAAATACATCAAAATGGTAGAATTTAGCAAATGTATGCAAAGAAAACAAAGTTTCTGCTTTGCAAATCTGATCAACTGAAGCTTCATTCTTAAAAGCCCAAGAAGTGATCTAGTAGAATGAGCTGTAATTCTCTGAGGCGGGGCTTTACCCGACTCCAAATAAGCTTGAAGAATCAAAAGCTTTAATCATGATGCCAAAGAAACGGCAGAAGCCTTCTGACCTTTCCTGGAACCAGAAAAGATAACAAATAGACTAGAAGTCTTCCTGAAATCTTTAGTAGCTTCAACATAATATTTCAGAGCTCTCACCACATCCAAAGAATGTAAAGATCTCTCCAAAGAAGTCTTAGGATTTAGGACACAAAAAAAATTCTCTATTAATGTTGTTAGAATTCACAACCTTAGGTAAGAATTAAAATGAAGTCCGCAAAACTGCCTTATCCTGATGAAAAATCAGAAAAGGAGATTCACAAGAGAGAGCAGATAATTCAAAAACTCTTCTAGCAGAAGAGATGGTCAAAAGGAACAACACTTTCCAAGAAAGTAGTTTAATGTCCAAAGAATGCATAGGCTCAAATGGAGGAGCCTGTAAAGCCTTCAAAACCAAATTAAGACTCCAAGGAGGAGAGATTGATTTAATGACAGGCTTGATACGAACCAAAGCCTGTACAAAACAGTGAATATCCGGAAGCTTAGCAATTTTTCTGTGGAATAAAACGGAAAGAGCAGAGATTTGTCCCTTCAAGGAACTTGCAGACAAACCTTTATCCAAACCATCCTGAAGAAACTGTAAATTCTAGGAATTCTAAAAGAATGCCAAGAGAATTTATGAGAAGAACACCATGAAATGTAAGTCTTCCAAACTCGATAATAAATCTTTCTAGAAACAGATTTACGAGCCTGCAACATAGTATTAATCACTGAGTCAGAGAAACCTCTATGACTAAGCACTAAGCGTTTAATTTCCATACCTTCAAATTTGAGGATTTGAGATCCTGATGGAAAAATGGACCTTGAGATAGAAGGTCTGGCCTTAATGGAAGTGGCCAAGGTTGGCAACTGGACATCCGAACAAGATCTGCATACCAAAACCTGTGAGACCATGCTGGAGCCACCAGCAGAACAAATGATTGCTCCATGATGATTTTGGAGATCACTCTTGGAAGAAGAACTAGAGGCGGGAAAATATAAGCAGGTTGATAACACCAAGGAAGTGTCAACGCATCCACTGCTTCCGCTTGAGGATGCCTGGACCTGGACAGGTACCTGGGAAGTTTTTTGTTTAGATGAGATGCCATCAGATCTATTTCTGGAAGCCCTCACATCTGAACAATTTGGGAAAACACATCTGGATGGAGAGACCATTCTCCCGGATGTAAAGTCTGACGACTGAGATAATCCGCTTCCCAATTGTCTATACCTGGGATATGAACCGCAGAAATTAGACAGGAGCTGGATTCCGCCCAAACAAGTATCCGAGACACTTCTTTCAAGCTCAAGGACTGTGAGTCCCACCCTGATGATTGACATACACCACAGTTGTGATATTGTCTGAAAACAAATGAACGGTTCTCTCTTCAACAGAGGCCAAAACTGAAGAGCCCTGAGAATTGCACAGAGTTCCAAAATATTGATTGGTAATCTCGCCTCTTGAGATTTCTAAACCCTTTGTGCTGTCAGAGATCCCCAAACAGTTTCCCAACCTGAAAGACTCGCATCTGTTGTAATCACAGTCCAGGTTGGACGAACGAAAGAGGCCCCTAGAATTATACGATGGTGATCTAACCACTAAGTCAGAGAAAGTAGAACATTGGATTTAAGGATATTAATTGTGATATCCTTGTATAATCCCTGCACCATTGGTTCAGCATACAAAGCTGGAGAGGTCTCATATGAAACGAGCAAAGGGGATCGCGTCTGATGCTGCAGTCATGAGACCTAAAACTTCCATGCACATAGTTACTGAAGGGAATGACTGAGACTGAAGGTACCGGCATGCTGCAACCAATTTCAAACGTTTCTTGTCTGTTAGAGACAAAGTCATGGACACTGAATCTATCTGGAAACCTAAAAAGGTTACCTTTGTCTGAGGAATCAAAGAACTTTTTGGTAAATTGATCCTCCAACCATGTCTTCAAAGAAACAACACTAGTTGATTTGTGTGAGATTCTGCAGAACGTAAAGACTAAGTGAGTACCAAGATATCGTCCAAATAAGGAAACACTGCAATACCCCGTTCTCTGATTACAAAGAGTAGGGCACCGAGAACCTTTGAAAAGATTCTTGGAGCTGTCGCTAGGCCAAAAGGAAGAGCAACAAATTGGTAATGCTTGTCTAGAAAAGAGAATCTCAGGAACCGATAGTGATCTGGATGAATCGGAATATGAAGATATGCATCCTGTAAGTCTATTGTGGATATATAATGCCCTTGCTGAACAAAAGGCAGAATAGTCCTTATAGTCACCATTTTTAAAGTTGGTACTCTTACATATCGATTAAAAATCTTTAGATCCAGAACTGGTCTGAATGCATTTTCTTTCTTTGGGACAATGAATAGATTTGAATAAAACCCCAGACCCTGTTCCTGAAACGGAACTGGCATGATTACCCCTGATAACTCCAGGTCTAAAACACACTTCAGAAATACCTGAGCCTTTACTAGGTTTGCTGGAATGCGTGAGAGAAAAAACCTTCTCACAGGCGGTCTTACTCTGAATCCTATTCTGTACCCCTGAGAGACAATACTCTGAATCCAATGGTTTTGGACCGATCCAAACATCTTTGAAAAACTTTAATCTGCCCCCTACCATCTGAGCTGGAATGAGGGCCGCACCTTCATGCGGACTTGGGGGCTAGCTTTGATCTCTTAAATGGCTTGGATTTATTCCAATTTGAGGAAGGCTTCCAATTGGAAACAGATTCCTTGGGGGAAGGATTAGGTATCTGTTCTTTATTTTGTCGAAAGGAACGAAAACAGTTAGAAGTTTAGATTTACCCTTAGGTCTTTTATCCTGAGGCAAAACAATTCCCTTCCCCTCAGTAACAGTTGAAATTATTGAATCCAACTGAGAACCAAATAATGTATTACCTTGGAAAGAAAGAGATAGTAATCTGGACTTAGAAGTCATATCAGCATTCCAAGGTTTGAGCCACAAAGCTCTTCTAGCTAAAATAGCTAAAGACATATATTTAACATCAATTTTGATGATATCAAAAATGGCATCACAAATTAAATTATTAGTGTTGAATCAACTTAACAATGCTAGACAAATCATGATCCGATACTTGTTGCGCTAAAGTTTCCAACCAAAAAGTTGAAGCAGCTGCAACATCAACCAAAGAAATTGCAGGCCTAAGAAGATGACCTGAATATAAATAAGCCTTCCTTAGATAAGATTCAAGTCTCCTATCTAAAGGATCTTTAAAAGAAGTACTATCTTCCGTAGGAATAGTAGTACGTTTAGCAAGGGTAGAGATAGCCCCATCAACTTTGGGGATCTTTTCCCAAAACTCCAATCTAACTCCTGACAAAGGATACAATTTTTTTAAACCTTGAAGGAATAAAAGAAGTACCAGGCCTATTCCATTCTTTAGAAATCATATCAGAAATAGCATCAGGAACTGGAAAAACCTCTGGAATAACCACAGGAGGTTTATAAACAGAATTTAAACGTTTACTAGTTTTAATATCAAGAGGACTAGTTTCCTCCATATCTAATGTAATCAACACTTCTTTTAACAAAGAACGAATATACTCCATTTTAAATAAATAAGAGGATTTGTCAGTGTCAATATCTGAGGCAGGATCTTCTGAATCAGATAGATCCACATCAGAGAAGGATAAATCAGCATGTTGCTGGTCATTTGAAATTTCATCAATGAGAAGTTTTAAAATACCTTTTACGTTTATTAGAAGGTGGAATGGCAGACAAAGCCTTCTGAATAGAATCAGAAATAAATTATTTTAAATTTACAGGTATATCTTGCACATTAGATGTTGAGGGAACAGCAACAGGTAATGAACTACTACTGATGGATACATTTCCTGCATGTAAAAGTTTATCATGACAACTATTACAAACCACAGCAGGAGATACAATCTCCACAAGTTTACAACAAATGCACTTAGCTTTGGTAGAGCTGTTATCATGCAGCAGGGTTTCAACAGTGATTTCTGAGACAGGATCAGATTGAGACATCTTGCATATGTTAGAGAAAAAAACAACATATAAAGCAAAATTATCAATTTCCTTATATGGCAGTTTCAGGAATGGGAAAAAATGCAAACAGCATAGCCCTCTGACAGAAAAAAAAGGTAAGAAGCTACTAGGAATGGGGTCTTTAAATAATGAAAATATTTGGCGCCAAGTATGACACACAACAAACAGATAAATATTTTTTGGCTCCAAAAACATCCGGAAACGACACTTTCGCGTCTCAGATGACGCAACCTTGTGAAGGACTCGCCGTCAACTAAGATGCTGGAAATGACGATTTTGCGTCAACTAACGTAATTCCACGCCAAACAAATCTTGCGCCAAGAATGACGCAATAAACTGTGGCATTTTGCCCGCAAATTTAAAAAACAGTAAATTTGAAAAAAAGACTATACCCCAGGTAAGAAATACATTTCTTTCATGTAATTGGCAAGAGTCCATGAGCTAGCGACGTATGGGATACACAATCCTACCAGGAGGGGCAAAGTTTCCCAAACCTCAAAATGCCTATAAATACACTCCTCGCCACACCCACAATTCAGTTTTACAAACTTTGCCTCCTATGGAGGTGGTGAAGTAAGTTTGCGCTAAGATTTCTACGTTGATATGCGCTTCTCAGTATTTTGAAGCCCGATTCCTCTCAGAGTACAGCGAATGTCAGAGGGATGTGAAGGGAGTATCACCTATTGAATGCAATGGTTTTCCTCACGGGAGATCTATTTCATAGGTTCTCTGTTATCGGTGGTAGAGATTCATCTCCTACCTCCCTTTTCAGATCGACGATATACTCTGTTTCAGTACTGGTTTGGCTATCTGCTTTATGTGGATGGGTGTCTTTCGGTAAGTATGTTTTTATTACTTAAGACACCACAGCTATGGTTTGGCACTTTATGTATTGATATAAAGTTCTAAATATATGTATTGTACTTATATTTGCCAGGTTCATGTATTTCCTTTTTGCAGACTGTCAGTTTCATATTTGGGGAAAATAAACATATTAAGACATTTTTTTCTTACCTGGGGTCAATTGACTACTTTTTCTTTGCAAATTGCGGGCAGAATTAGGCTCGCAGGTGCGCCAAATGTTAGACTTTATTGCGTCATTCTTGGCGCGAGAATTTTATGGCGCGGAGGTACGTCCGTTGACGCAAGTTCATCATTTCCAGAGTCGTAGTTGACGCCGAGTTCCTTACACTGCGCTGGGTCGTTAGTGACGCGAGTGTGTCATTTCCGGACGCTGTTAGCGCCAACAAATTTTCAGTTACGCTGTGCGTCATTCTTGGCGCCAAAATTTTTTCTTTTCATTATTTTATCACCCCATTGCTTTTTGCCTCTTGCCTTTTCTATGTCAGAGGGCTATGCTATTTGCATTTTTTTTCCCATTCCTGAAACTGTCATATAAGGAAATTGATCATTTTGCTTTATATGTTGTTTTTTTCTTTTACATTTTGCAAGATGTCTCAATCTGGTGCTGTCTCAGAAGTATCTGTTGGAACTTTCTTGCCTGATATCGGTTCTACCAAAGCTAAGTGCATTTGTTGTAAACTTGTGGAGATTTTATCTCCGAATGTCATTTGTAATAGTTGTCATGATAAACTTTTACATGCAGATAATGTGTCCATCAGTAATAGTACATTGCCGGTTACAGTTCCTTCAACTTCTAATGTACATGATATACCTATGAATTTTAAAGAATTTGTTACTGATTCTATTCAGAAGGCTTTGTCTGCTTTTCCGCCTTCTAATAAACGTAAAAGGTCTTTTAAAACTTCTCATAAGGTTGATGAAATTTCAAATGACCGACAACATAATGAATTATCCTCCTCTGATGAGGATCTATCTGATTCAGAAGATCCTTCCTCAGATATTGACACTGACAAATCTACTTATTTATTTAAAAACATAATTTATGCTTACCTGATAAATTTATTTCTCTTGTAGTGTATCCAGTCCATGGATCATCCATTACTTGTGGGATATTCTCCTTCCCAACAGGAAGTTGCAAGAGGATCACCCACAGCAGAGCTGCTATATAGCTCCTCCCCTCACTGCCATATCCAGTCATTCGACCGAAACAAGCCGAGAAAGGAGAAACCATAGGGTGCAGTGGTGACTGTAGTTTAATTAAAATTTAGACCTGCCTGAAAAGGACAGGGCGGGCCGTGGACTGGATACACTACAAGAGAAATAAATTTATCAGGTAAGCATAAATTATGTTTTCTCTTGTTAAGTGTATCCAGTCCACGGATCATCCATTACTTGTGGGATACCAATACCAAAGCTTAAGTACACGGATGATGGGAGGAACAAGGCAGGAACTTAAACGGAAAGAACCACTGCCTGTAGAACCTTTCTCCCAAAAACAGCCTCCGAAGAAGCAAAAGTATCAAATTTGGAAAATTTGGAAAAAGTATGAAGGGAAGACCAAGTTGCAGCCTTGCAAATCTGTTCAACAGAGGCCTCATTTTTAAAGGCCCAGGTGGAAGCCACAGCTCTAGTAGAATGAGCTGTAATCCTTTCAGGAGGCTGCTGTCCAGCAGTCTCATAGGCTAAACGGATTATACTCCTAAGCCAAAAAGAAAGAGAGGTTGCCGAGGCCTTCTGACCTCTCCTCTGTCCAGAGTAAACAACAAACAGGTTAGATGTTTGGCGAAAATCTTTAGTAGCCTGTAAGTAAAACTTCAAGGCACGGACTATGTCTAGATTATGCAAAAGACGTTCCTTCTTTGAAGAAGGATTAGGACATAATGATGGAACAACAATCTCTTGATTGATATTCTTGTTAGAAACCACCTTAGGTAAAAACCCAGGTTTTGTACGCAGAACAACTTTATCTGAATGAAAGATCAGATAAGGAGAATCACAATGTAAGGCAGATAACTCCGAGACTCTTCGAGCCGAGGAAATAGCCATCAGAAAAAGAACTTTCCATGAAAGAAGTTTGATATCAATAGAATGAAGGGGTTCAAACGGAACCCCTTGAAGAACTTTAAGAACCAAGTTTAAGCTCCATGGAGGAGCAACAGGTTTAAACACAGGCTTAATTCTAACTAAAGCCTGACAAAATGCCTGAACGTCTGGAACTTCTGCCAGACGCTTGTGTAAAAGAATAGACAGAGCAGAAATCTGTCCCTTTAAAGAACTAGCTGATAGTCCTTTGTCCAAACCCTCTTGGAGGAAGGACAATATCCTAGGAATCCTAACCCTACTCCATGAGTAATTCTTGGATTCACACCAATGAAGATATTTACGCCATATCTTGTGTTAAATTTTCCTGGTGACAGGCTTTCGTGCCTGTATTAAGGTATCAATTACTGACTCGGAGAAGCCACGCTTTGATAGGATCAAGCGTTCAATCTCCATGCAGTCAGTCTCAGAGAAAGTAGATTCGGATGATTGAAAGGACCTTGTATTAGAAGGTCTTGTCTCAGAGGCAGAGTCCATGGTGGAAAGGATGACAAGTCCACTAGGTCTGCATACCAGGTCCTGCGTGGCCACGCAGGCGCTATTAATATCACCAATGCTCTTTACTGTTTGATTTTGGCAATCAGACGAGGGAGCAGAGGAAACGGTGGAAATACATAAGCCAGGTTGAAGAACCAAGGCGCTGCTAGAGCATCTATCAGTGCCGCTTCTGGGTCCCTGGACCTGGATCCGTAACAAGGAAGCTTGGCGTTCTGGCGAGACGCCATGAGATCCAATTTTGGTTTGCCCCAACAGAGAACCAATTGAGCAAACACCTCCGGATGGAGTTCCCATTCCCCCGGATGAAAAGTCTGACGACTTAGAAAATCCGCCTCCCAGTTCTCTACACCTGGGATATGGATCGCTGACAGGTGACAAGAGTGAGTCTCTGCCCAGTGAATTATCTTGGAGACTTCTGACATTGCTAGGGAACTCCTGGTTCCCCCTTGATGGTTGATGTAAGCCACAGTCGTGATGTTGTCCGACTGAAATCTGATGAATCTCAGTGTTGCTAGCTGAGGCCAAGCCAGAAGAGCATTGAATATTGCTCTTAACTCCAGAATATTTATTGGGAGGAGTTTCTCCTCCTGAGTCCATGAACCCTGAGCCTTCAGGGAGTTCCAGACTGCACCCCAACCTAGAAGGCTGGCATCTGTTGTTACAATTGTCCAATCTGGTCTGCGAAAGGTCATACCCTTGGACAGATGGGCCCGAGATAACCACCAGAGAAGAGAATCTCTGGTTTCCTGATCCAGATTTAGTAGAGGGGACAAATCTGTGTAATCCCCATTCCACTGACTGAGCATGCATAATTGCAGCGGTCTGAGATGCAGGCGCACGAATGGCACTATGTCCATCGCCGCTACCATTAAGCCGATTATTTCCATGCACTGAGCCACCGTGGGGCGCGGAATGGAGTGAAGAACACGGCAAGCATTTAGAAGTTTTGATAACCTGGACTCCGTCAGGTAAATTTTCATTTCTACAGAATCTATTAGAGTCCCTAGGAAGGAAACCCTTGTGAGAGGAGATAGAGAACTCTTTTCTTTGTTCACTTTCCACCCATGCGACTCCAGGAATGCCAGAACTATCTCTGTATGAGATTTGGCAATTTGAAAGCTTGACGCCTGTATCAGGATATCGTCCAGGTAAGGAGCCACCGCTATGCCTCGCGGTCTTAGGACCGCCAGAAGTGAGCAGAGAACCTTTGTAAAAATTCTTGGGGCTGTAGCCAACCCGAATGGAAGAGCTACAAATTGGTAATGCCTGTCTAGAAAGGCAAACCTCAGGAACTGATGATGATTCTTGTGAATCGGAATGTGAAGGTATGGCATCCTTTAAGTCCACTGTGGTCATGTACTGACCCTCTTGGATCATGGGTAAAATGGTTCGAATAGTTTCCATCTTGAATGACGGAACTCTGAGGAATTTGTTTAGGATCTTTAAATCCAAAATTGGTCTGAAGGTTCCCTCTTTTTTGGGAACCACAAACAGATTTGAATAAAACCCCTGTCCTTGTTCCGTCCGCGGAACTGGATGGATCACTCCCATTACAAGGAGATCTTGTACGCAGCTTAGGAATGCCTCTTTCTTTATCTGGTTTGCAGATAATCTTGAAAGGTGAAATCTCCCTTGTGGAGGAGAAGCTTTGAAGTCCAGAAGATATCCCTGAGATATGATCTCCAACGCCCAGGGATCCTGAACATCTCTTGCCCATGCCTGGGCGAAGAGAGAGAATCTGCCCCCTACTAGATCCGTTGTCGGATAGGGGGCCGCTCCTTCATGCTGTCTTAGAGGCAGCAGCAGGCTTTCTGGCCTGCTTGCCCTTGTTCCAGGACTGGTTAGGTTTCCAGGCCTGCTTGGATTGAGCAAAAGTTCCCTCTTGTTTTGAAGCAGAGGAAGTTGATGCTGCACCTGCCTTGAAATTTCGAAAAGCACGAAAATTAGACTGTTTGGCCTTTGATTTGGCCCTGTCCTGAGGAAGGGTATGACCCTTACCTCCAGTAATGTCAGCAATAATTTCTTTCAAACCAGGCCCGAATAAGGTCTGCCCCTTGAAAGGAATGTTGAGTAATTTAGACTTTGAAGTCACATCAGCTGACCAGGATTTGAGCCATAGCGCCCTACGCGCCTGGATGGCGAATCTGGAATTCTTAGCCGTTAGTTTAGTCAAATGAACAATGGCATCAGAAACAAATGAGTTAGGTAGCTTAAGAGTTCTAAGCTTGTCAATAATTTCAGTCAATGGAGCTGTATGGATGGCCTCTTCCAGGGCCACAAACCAGAATGCCGCCGCAGCAGTGACAGGCGCAATGCATGCAAGGGGCTGTAAAATAAAACCTTGTTGAATAAACATTTTCTTAAGGTAACCCTCTAATTTTTTTATCCATTGGATCTGAAAAAGCACAACTGTCCTCAACCGGGATAGTGGTACGCTTTGCTAAAGTAGAAACTGCTCCCTCCACCTTAGGGACAGTCTGCCATAAGTCCCGTGTAGTGGCATCTATTGGAAACATTTTTCTAAATATAGGAGGTGGGGAAAAGGGCACACCGGGCCTATCCCACTCCTTACTAATAATTTCTGTAAGCCTTTTAGGTATTGGAAAAACATCAGTACTCACCGGCACTGCATAGTATTTATCCAGCCTACACAATTTCTCTGGCACTGCAATTGTGTCACAGTCATTCAGAGCAGTTAATACCTCCCCAAGCAATACACAGAGGTTCTCAAGCTTAAATTTAAAATTAGAAATCTCTGAATCAGGTCTCCCCGATTCAGAGACGTCACCCACAGACTGAAGCTCTCCGTCCTCAGGTTCTGCATATTGTGACGCAGTATCAGACATGGCTCTTACAGCATCTACGCGCTCTGTATCTCGTCTAACCCCAGAGCTATCGCGCTTGCCTCTCAATTCAGGCAATCTGGATAATACCTCTGACAGGGTATTATTCATGATTGCAGCCATGTCCTGCAAAGTAATCGCTATGGGCGTCCCTGATGTACTTGGCGCCATATTAGCGTGCGTCCCTTGAGCGGGAGGCGAAGGGTCCGACACGTGGGGCGAGTTAGTCGGCATAACTTCCCCCTCGACAGACCCCTCTGGTGACAATTCTTTTATAGATAAAGACTGATCTTTACTGTTAAAGGTGAAATCAATACATTTAGTACACATTCTCCTATGGGGCTCCACCATGGCTTTTAAACATAATGAACAAGTATCCTCTGTTTCAGACATGTTTGTACAGACTAGCAATGAGACTAGCAAGCTTGGAAAACACTTGTTAAGCAAGTTAACAAGCAATATAAAAACCGTTACTGTGCCTTTAAGAGAAACAAATTTTGACAAAATTTGAAATAACAGTGAAAAAAGGCAGTTACACTAACAAAATTTTTACAGTGTATGTAACAAGTCAGCAGAGCATTGCACCCACTTGCAAATGGATGATTAACCCCTTAATAACAAAAACAGAATAATAAATGACAAAAACGTTTTTTAAACACAGTCACAACAACTGCCACAGTCTACTGTGATTGTTACCCTCCTCAAACACGACTTTGAAGCCTTTTGAGCCCTTCAGAGATGTCCTGTATCATGCAGAGGGAAGCTGAATGTCTCTGTCAGTAATTTTAGCTGCACAGAAAAGCACTAAAATAGGCCCCTCCCACTCATATTGCAACAGTGGAAAGCCTCAGGAACTGTTTCTAGGCAAAAATCAAACCAGCCATGTGGAAAAAAAACTAGGCCCCAATAAGTTTTGTCACCAAACATAAATAAAAACGATTAAACAAGCCAGCAAACGTTTTATATTACACTTTTATAAGAGTATGTATCTCTATTAATAAGCCTGATACCAGTCGCTATCACTGCATTTAAGGCTTTACTTACATTAATCCGGTATCAGCAGCATTTTCTAGCAAATTCCATCCCTAGAAAAATATTAACTGCACATACCTTATTGCAGGAAAACCTGCACGCCATTCCCTCTCTGAAGTTACCTCACTCCTCAGAATATGTGAGAACAGCAATGGATCTTAGTTACTTCTGCTAAGATCATAAAAATCACAGGCAGATTCTTCTTCTAATGCTGCCTGAGATGAAACAGTACACTCCGGTACCATTTAAAAATAACAAACTTTTGATTGAAGTTAAAAAACTAACTATAATACACCACTCTCCTCTTACTACGTCCATCTTTGTTGAGAGTTGCAAGAGAATGACTGGATATGGCAGTGAGGGGAGGAGCTATATAGCAGCTCTGCTGTGGGTGATCCTCTTGCAACTTCCTGTTGGGAAGGAGAATATCCCACAAGTAATGGATGATCCATGGACTGGATACACTTAACAAGAGAAATGGGGTATATTTGTTCTTTGCTAAAAGAAGTGTTAATTACTTTGGATATTGAGGAGACTAGTCCTCTTGACATTAAAACTAGTAAATGTTTAAATTCTGTTTTTAAGCCTCCTGTGGTTACTCCAGAGATTTTTTCTATTCCTGATGCTATTTCTGATATGATTTCTATGGAATGGAATAAGCCAGGTACTTTTATTCCTTCTTCAAGGTTTAAAAAATTGTATCCTTTACCAGCAATTTCAATAGAGTTTTGGGAAAAGATCCCCAAAGTTGATGGGGCTATTTCTACTCTTGCTAAACGTACCACTATTCCTATGGAAGATAGTACTTCTTTTAAAGATCCTTTAAATAGGAAACTTTAATCTTATCTAAGGAAAGCTTATTTATATTCAGGTCATCTTCTCAGGCCTGCAATTTCTTTGGGTGATGTTGCGGCTGCATCAACTTTTTGGTTGGAGAATTTAGCGCAACAAGAATTGGATTCTGACATATCTAGCGTTGTTGCTTACTGCAACATGCTAATCATTTTATTTGTGATGCCATTTTTGATATTATCAAAATTGATGTTAGATCCATGTCTTTAGCTATTTTAGCTAGAAGAGCTTTGTGGCTTAAATCTTGGAATGCTGATATGACATCTAAGTCTAGATTACTATCTCTTTCTTTCCAAGGTAATAATTTATTTGGTTTTCAGTTCGATTCTATTATTGCAACTGTTACTGGGGGGAAGGGAGGTTTTTTGCCTCAGGATAAAAAAACCTAAGGGTAAATCTAAGGCTTCTAAGCGTTTTTTGTTACTTTCGTCAAAATAAGGAACAGAAACCTAATCCTTCCCCCAAGGAATCTGTTTCCAATTTGAAGCCTTCCTCAAATTGGAATAAATCCAAACCATTTAAGAAACCAAAGTCAGCCCCTAAGTCACGAAGGTGCGGCCCTCATTCCAGCTCAGCTGGTAGGGGGCAGATTAAGGTTTTTCAAGGATGTTTGGATAAATTCTGTCCAAAATCAATGGATTTAGAGCACTGTCTCTCAGGGGTATCGAATAGGATTCGGAGTAAGACCTCCTGTGAGAAGGTTTTTTTCTCTCACGCATCCCAGCAAATCCAGTAAAAGCTCAGGCTTTCCTGAAGTGTGTTTCAGACCTGGAGTTTTTAGGGGTAATCATGCCAGTTCCTTTTCAGGAATAGGGTCTGTGGTTTTATTCAAATCTATTCATTGTCCCAAAGAAGAAAAATTCATTCAGACCAGTTCTGGATCTAAAAATTTTGAATCGTTATGTAAGAGTACCAACTTTCAAGATGGTGACTATAAGGACTATTCTGCCTTTTGTTCAGCAAGGACATTATATGTCCACGATAGACTTGCAGGATGCATACCTTCATATTCCGATTCATCCAGATCATTATCAGTTCCTGAGATTCTCTTTTCTAGACAAGCATTACCAATTTGTTGCTCTTCCATTTGGCCTAGCAACAGCTCCAAGAATTTTTTCAAAGGTTCTCGGTGCCCTGCTCTCTGTAACCAGAGAGCAGGGTATTGCAGTGTTTCCTTATTTGGACGAAATCTTGGTACTAGCTCAGTCTTTACGTTCTGCAGAATCTCACACGAATCAACTAGTGTTGTTTCTTCGAAAACATGGTTGTAAGATCAATTTACCAAAAAGTTTCTTGATTTCTCAGACAAAGGTCAGCTTTTTAGGCTTCCAGATAGATTCAGTGTCCATGACTCTGTCTCTAACAGACAAGAAACGTTTAAAATTGGTTGCAGCCTGTCGGCACCTTCAGTCTCAGTCATTCCCTTCAGTGGCTATGTGCATGGAAGTTTTAGGTCTCATGAATGCAGCATCGGACGAGATTCCCTTTGCTCGTTTTCACATGAGACCTCTCCAGCTTTGTATGCTGAATCAATGGTGCAGGGATTATACAAAGATATCACAATTAATATCCTTAAATCCCAATGTTCGACACTCTCTGACGTGGTGGTTAAATCACCAGTGTTTAGTTCAAGGGGCTTCTTTTGTTCAGCTAACCTGGACTGTGTTCACAACAGATGCAAGTCTTTTAGGTTGGGGAGCTGTTTGGGGATCTCTTACAGCATAAGGGGTTTGGAAATCTCAAGAGGCGAGATTACCAATCAATATTTTAGAACTCCATGCAGTTCTCGGAGCTCTTCAGTTTTGGCCTCTGTTGAAGAGAGAACCGTTCATTTGTTTTCAGACAGACAATATCACAACGGTGGCATATGTCAATCATCAGGGTGGGACTCACAGTCCCCAAGCTATGAAAGAAGAATCTCGGATACATGGTTGGGTGGAATCCAGCTCCTGTCTAATTTCTGCGGAGCATATCCCAGGTGTAGACAATTGGGAGGCGGATTATCTAAGCCATCAGACTTTACATCCAGGGGAGTGGTCTCTCCATCCAGATGCGTTTTCTCAGATTGTTCAGATGTGGGGTCTTTCAGAGATAGATCTGATGGCCTCTCATCTAAACAAGAAACTTCCAAGATACCTGTCCAGGGATTTTCAGGCGGAAGCAGTGGATGCGTTGACACTTCCTTGGTGTTATTAACCTGCTTATATTTTCCCGCCTCTAGTTCTTCTTCCAAGAGTGATCTCCAAGATCATCATGGAACAATCGTTTGTGCTGCTGGTGGCTCCAGCATGGCCTCACAGGTTTTGGTATGCAGATCTTGTTCGGATGTCCAGTTGCCAACCTTGGCCACTTCCGTTAAGGCCGGATCTATTGTCTCAAGGTCCGTTTTTCCATCAGGATCTCAAATCATTAAATTTGAAGGTGTGGAAAATGAACGCTTAGTGCTAAGTCAGAGGTTTCTCTGACTCAGTGATTAATACTATGTTACAAGCTCGTAAATCTGTCTCTAGGAAGATTTATTATCGAGTTTGGAAGACTTACATTTCATGGTGTTTTTCTCATAAATTCTCTTGGCATTCTTTAAGAATTCCTAGAATTGTACAGTTTCTTCAGGATGGTTTGGATAAGGGTTTGTCTGCAAGTTCCTTGAAGGGACAAATCTCTGCTCTTTCTGTTTTATTTCACAGAAAGATTGCTAAACTTCCTGATATTCACTGTTTTGTACAGGCTTTGGTTCATTCGTATCAAGCCTGTCATTAAATCAATCTCTCCTCCTTGGAGTCTTAATTTGGTTTTGAGGGCTTTACAGGCTCCTCTATTTGAGCCTATGCATTCTTTGGACGTTAAGCTACTTTCTTGGAAAGTGTTGTTCCTTTTGGCCATTTCTTCTGCTAGAAGAGTTTCTGAGCTATCTGCTCTTTCTTGTGAATCTCATTTTCTGATTTTTCATCAGGATAATGCGGTTTTGCGGACTTCATTTAAAATTTTACCTAAGGTTGTGAATTCTAACAACATTAGTAGAGAAATTGTTGTCCCTTCCTTGTGTCCTAATCCTAAGAATTCTTTGGAAAAATCCTTACATTCTTTGGATGTGGTGAGAGCTCTGAAATATTATGTTGAAGCTACTAAAGATTTCAGGAAGACTTCTAGTCCATTTGTTATCTTTTCTGGTTCTAGGAAAGGTCAGAAGGCTTCAGCTATTTCCTTGGCTTCTTGGTTAAAGCTTTTGATTCATCAAGCATATTTGGAGTCGGGTCAGGCCCCGCCTCAGATAATTACAGCTCATTCTACTAGATCAGTCTCCACTTTGTGGGCTTTTAAAAATGAAGCTTCAGTTGATCAGAGTTGCAAAGCGGCAGCTTGGTCCTCTTTGCATACATTTATTAAATTTTACCATTTTGATGTATTTGCTTCTTCAGAAGCAGTTTTTGGTAGAAAAGTTCTTCAGGCAGCTGTTTCAGTTTGATTCTTCTGCTGATGTTTTCAGTTTTTCTTGTCATTAAAGAAATAACTTATTATTTGGGTTGTGGATGATTTTTTCAGCGAAAATTTCTGTTTTTTATTTTATCCCTCCCTCTCTAGTGACTCTTGTGTGGAGTTCCACATCTTGGGTATTTGCTATCCCATGCGTCACTAGCTCATGTAAGAATTTACCTGATAAATTCATTTCTTTCATATAGGCAAGAGTCCATGAGGCCCCCCCTTTTAATGGTGGTTATGATTTTTTTGTATAAAGCACAATTATTTCCAAATTTCTTTGTTTGATGCTTTTTACTACTTTCTTTATCACCCCACTGCTTGGCTATTCATTAAACTGAATTGTGGGTGTGGTGAGGGGTGTATTTATAGGCATTTTGAGGTTTGGGAAACTTTGCCCCTCCTTGTAGGATTGTATATCCCATACGTCACTAGCTCATGGACTCTTGCCAATATGAAAGAAATGAATTTATCAGGTAAATTCTTACATAAATTATGTTTTTCATAAAAAAGCATTTTCCCAGATATGAAACTGACAGTCTGCAAAAGGAAATATACTGAAAACCTGAATCATGGCAAATATAAGTACAATACATATATTAAGAACTTTATAAAAATACAAAAAGTGCCAAACCATAGCTGAGAGTGTCTTAAGTAATGAAAACTTACTTACCTGAAGACACCCATCCACATATAGCAGATAGCCAAACCAGTACTGAAACGGTTATCAGTAGAGGTAATGGAATATGGGAGTATATCGTCGATCTGAAAAGGGAGGTAGGAGATGAATCTCTACGACCGATAACAGAGAACCTATTAAATAGATCCCCTCCTGGTAGGATTGTATATCCCATATGTCACTAGCTCATGGACTCTTGCCAATTACATGAAAGAAACTATGTATAAAAAAAGCATCAATGAATACACTTTTTAAGCCTCCGGTAAATGACTCCCGTATTGGCGTTAAACTGGCTCTACCACATGGGAAGGTGCCTGTATATTAGCACAACTAGCCCTAGCTACGTGCTCCTAGCAGACACTGTGGCACTTATTGTCCTATATTCAAGCCTGGACAATCACACATGTCTTTGGGGTCTCATAACTGATTATTATAGCTAAGAATTTGCAAACTACTCATCGTAGAAACCATAAATGAAGCTTAATTAAAAAAGGAGCTGCAATTCTTTATATTTATAGTAGTTACTTTGTCTTACAGTACAGCGTTTGGCTGAAAGATCATATACAGCCAGTGAGACATTATATAACCGTAATGCACAAGTAATGTATAAATAACACATTATATAACTGTAATGCACAAGTAATGTATAAATAACACATTATATAACTGTAATGCACAAGTAATGTATAAATAACACATTATATAACTGTAATGCACAAGTAATGTATAAATAACACATTATATAACTGTAATGCACAAGTAATGTATAAATAACACATTATATAACGTAATGCACAAGTAATGTATAAATAACACATTATATAACTGTAATGCACAAGTAATGTATAAATAACACATTACAGACATATCTTCAAATACTGACATACATATACACAAATACCTACATATACACACATACCTACAGATACAGACATATCTATATATACTGACATATCTATATGTACTGACATATCTATATATACTGACATATCTATATATACTGACATATCTATATATACTGACATACATATACACACATACCTACATATACAGACATATCTATATATACTGACATACATATACACACATACCTACATATACAGACATATCTATATATACTGACATACATATACACACATACCTACATATACACACATACCTACATATACACACATACCTACAGATACAGACATATCTATATATACTGACATATCTATATGTACTGACATATCTATATATACTGACATATCTATATATACTGACATATCTATATATACTGACATACATATACACACATACCTACATATACAGACATATCTATATATACTGACATACATATACACACATACCTATATATACAGACATATCTTCAAATACTGACATACATATACACAAATACCTACATATACACACATACCTACAGATACAGACATATCTATATATACTGACATATCTATATGTACTGACATATCTATATATACTGACATATCTATATATACTGACATATCTATATATACTGACATACATATACACACATACCTACATATACAGACATATCTATATATACTGACATACATATACACACATACCTATATATACAGACATATCTTCAAATACTGACATACATATACACAAATACCTACATATACACACATACCTACAGATACAGACATATCTATATATACTGACATATCTATATGTACTGACATATCTATATATACTGACATATCTATATATACTGACATATCTATATATACTGACATACATATACACACATACCTACATATACAGACATATCTATATATACTGACATACATATACACACATACCTATATATACAGACATATCTTCAAATACTGACATACATATACACAAATACCTACATATACACACATACCTACAGATACAGACATATCTATATATACTGACATATCTATATGTACTGACATATCTATATATACTGACATATCTATATATACTGACATATCTATATATACTGACATACATATACACACATACCTACATATACACACATACCTACAGATACAGACATATCTATATATACTGACATATCTATATATACTGACATATCTATATATACTGACATATCTATATATACTGACATACATATACACACATACCTACATATACAGACATATCTATATATACTGACATACATATACACACATACCTATATATACACACATACATATACACACATACCTACATATACAGACATATCTTCATATACTGACATACATATACACACATACCTATATATACACACATACATATACACACATACCTACATATACAGACAGACCTATATATACTGACATACATATACACACATACCTATATATACACACATACATATACACACATACCTACATATACAGACAGACCTATATATACTGACATACATATACACACATACCTACATATACAGACATACATATACACACATACCTACATATACTGACCAACATATACACACATACTTACATATACAGACAGACCTACATATACAGACATACATATACACACATAACTACATATACAGACATACATATACACACATACCTACATATACAGACAGACCTACATATACATACATACATATACACACATATCTACATATACAGACATACATATACACACATACCTACATATACACACATACCTACATATACAGACATACATATACACACATACCTACATATACAGACAGACCTATATAAACTGATAGAACTTCACTTACAGTCAAGCCAATGTCAAAAAAGTGACTCAAGTGATGTCCATGTGTGGGTGCTGACAGCATACTTAGCCTCTGATTGGTAAGTACCCATGTGTGTACCTGCTTGACTAGTGCACAGTGAGAAGCAAGCAATCAGATTCGTCTGTAAGACTGGCACTAGGAAGCCCTGGCATAATATTGTCTCACTTTAATTGAGCTCCATTTAAAACTGCTTTCCATTAATGATTTATATATAAGAATTGTGTGCCCAAAACACACAGAATATTCTAAATTACCTTTTATCCTGCTATAAATAATTCTAATTAACCAGCCAGAAAAGAAAGGCTCTCAATACATAAGCAGGGGTATTTTCACTGGCAACGTAAAGTCTAAACATCAGACCATAGACTAGATGCATGCACCAGCACACTCCCCGTGTTAACATCATGCCCAAACATCAGACCAAAGACTAGATGCATGCACCAGCACACTCCCCGTGTCAACATCATGCCCAAACATCAGACCATAGACTAGATGCATGCACCATCACACTCCTTGTGTCAACATCATGCCCCAAACATCAGACTATAGACTAGATACATGCACCAGCACACTCCCTGTGTCAACATCATGCCCAAACATCAGACCATAGACTAGATACATGCACCAGCACACTCCTTGTGTCAACATCATGCCCAAACATCAGACCATAGACTAGATACATGCACCAGCACACTCCTTGTGTCAACATCATGCCCAAACATCAGACTATAGACTAGATACATGCACCAGCACACTCCCTGTGTCAACATCATGCCCAAACATCAGACCATAGACTAGATGCATGCACCATCACACTCCTTGTGTCAACATCATGCCCAAACATCAGACTATAGACTAGATACATGCACCAGCACACTCCCTGTGTCAACATCATGCCCAAACATCAGACCATAGACTAGATACATGCACCAGCACACTCCTTGTATCAACATAATGCCCAAACATCAGACTATAGAATAGATGCATGCACCAGCACACTCCCTGTGTCAACATCATGCCCAAACATCAGACCATAGAGTAGATGCATGCACCAGCACACTCCTTGTATCAACATCATCCCCAAACATCAGACTATAGAATAGATGCATGCACCAGCACACTCCCTGTGTCAACATCATGCCCAAACATCAGACCATAGACTAGATGCATGCACCAGCACACTCCTTGTGTCAACAACATGCCCAAACATCAGACTATAGACTAGATGCATGCACCAGCACACTCCCTGTGTCAACATCATGCCCAAACATCAGACCATAGACTAGATGCATGCACCAGCACACTCCCCGTGTCAACATCATGCCCAAACATCAGACCATAGACTAGATACATGCACCAGCACACTCCTTGTGTCAACAACATGCCCAAACATCAGACCATAGACTAGATACATGTAACAGCACACTCCCTGTGTCAACATCATGCCCAGACATCAGACCATAGACTAGATACATGCACCAGCACACTCCCCTGTGTCAACAACATGCCCAAACATCAGACCATAGACTAGATGCATGCACCAGCACACTCCTTGTGTCAACAACATGCCCAAACATCAGACCATAGACTAGATGCATGCACCAGCACACTCCCCGTTTCAACTTCATGCCCCAAACATCAGACCATATACTAGATGCATGCACCAGCATACTCCTTGTGTCAACAACATGCCCAAACATCAGACCATAGACTAGATGCATGCACCAGCACACTCCTTGTGTCAACATCATGCCCAAACATCAGACCATAGACTAGATGCATGCACCAGCACACTCCCTGTGTCAACATCATGCCCAAACATCAGACTATAGACTATATACATGCACCAGCACACTCTGTGTCAACATCATGCCAAAACATCAGACTATAGACTAGATACATGCACAAGCACACTTCCCTGTGTGAACATCATGCCCAAACATCAGACTATAGACTATATACATGCACCAGCACACTCCCTGTGTCAACAACATGCCAAAACATTAGACTATAGACTAGATACATGCACCAGCACACTCCCCTGTGTCAACATCCTGCCCAAACATCAGACTATAGACTAGATACATGCACCAGCACACTCCCTGTGTCAACATCATGCCAAAACATCAGACCATAGACTAGATGCATGCACCAGCACACTACCCGTGTCAACATCATGCCCAAAAATCAGACCATATGCTAAATACATGCACCAGCACATTCCCTGTGTCAACATCATGCCCAGACATCAGACCATAGACTAGATGCATGCACCAGCACACTCCCTGTGCCAACATCATGCTTTCATTCAGATTTTCAGCTGCACAGACCTAAGAGGAATTCAACTAAAACTACAAGTCTACAAATTACAGAAAACATCAAAAGACATTGTAAAGATAAGTGACTTACACAATTACAAATTTATAAAATCATGAAAAGAGACATTGTTGCTTTGTGATTGAAAGACTAAGAAAAAAGCCACTACAACTGCGGCACCATATTATTAAAGGTGGAAACAGGATAATTAAAATAGAAAGGTGGAATTATATAAAAAGAGCACTCGAAACACTTTATACTGTATTGTTTTAGATATAAAATTGTTTTAATTTCAGGGAGACATCCCTAATATATACTAATGTATGAAACTTTTTAATCCTTTTTTAAAATAAATGTATGTTTGACAAATTGTATAGAGGTCTCCAGACTATCTTATTTAGCTCACAGCGCTCCTTTACTCCATACTGTCCCAACATCATGCCCAGACATCAGACCATAGACTAGATGCATGCACCAGCACACTCCCTGTGTCAACATCATGCCCAAACATCAGACAATAGACTAGATGCACGCACCAGCACACTCCCTGTGTCATCATCTTGCCCAAACATCAGACCATAGACTAGATGTATGCACCAGCACACTCCTTGTGTCAACATCATGCCCAAACATCAGACCATAGACTAGATGTATGCACCAGCACACTCCTTGTGTCAACATCATGCCCAAACATCAGACCATAGACTAGATGCATGTACCAGCACACTACCTGTGTTAACATCATGCCTCAAACATCAGACCATAGACTAGATACATGCACCAGCACATTCCTTCTGTCATCATCATGCCCAAACATCAGACCATAGACTAGATGCATGCACCAGCACACTTCCTGTGTCAACATCATGCCCAAACATCAGACCATAGACTAGATACATGCACCAGCACACTTCCTGTGTCAACATCATGCCTAAACATCAGACCCTTAGACTAGATGCATGCACCAGTATACTCCATGGGGCAGAATAATCATTGTGCGAGAGGACATGTTCAGATATTGCGGGTCATGTCCGCTGCACATCGATAAATGCTGACAGCATACGCTCTCTGCATTTATCATTGCACCCGCAGTTCTTGTGAACTGATGGTGCAAAACCGCCCCCTGGAGATTTGAGGTATTCAATCAGGTTGATTTCTGTCCGCCGCCTCAGAGCAGGCGGACAGGTTATGGAGTAGCGGTCAGACCATAGACTAGATGCATGCACCAGCACACTCCCTGAGTCAACATCATGCCCAAACATCAGACCATAGACTAGATACATGCACCAGCACACTCCCTGTGTCAACATTATGCCCAAACATCAGACCATAGACTAGATACATGTACCAGCACACTCCTTGTGTCCTCATCATGCCCAAACATCAGACCATAGACTAGATGCATGAACCAGCACACTACCCGTGTCAACATCATGCCCAAACATCAGACTATAGACTAGATACATGCACCAGTACACTCCTTGTGTCAGCATCATGCCCAAACATCAGACCATAGACTAGATGCATGCACCAGCACACTCCTTGTGTCAACATCATGCCCAAACATCAGAACACAGATTAGATACATGCACCAGCACACTCCTTGTGTCAACATCATGCCCCAAACATCAGACCATAGACTAGATACATGTCTGAGCACACTCCTTGTGTCATCATCATCATGCCCAAACATCAGACCATAGACTAGATGCATGCACCAGCACGCTCCATGTGTCAACATCATGCCCAAATATCAGACCATAGACTAGATGCATGCACCAGCACACTCCTTGTGTCAACATCATGCCCAAACATCAGACCATAGACTAGATGCATGCACCAGCACACTCCCTGTGTCAACATCATGCCCAAACATCAGACCATAACCTAGATGCATGCACCAGCACACTCCCTGTGTCAACATCATGCCCAAACATCAGACCATAGACTAGATACATGTACCAGCAAACTCCTTGTGTCAGCATCATGCCCAAACATCAGACCATAGACTAGATGCATGCACCAGCACACTGCTTGTGTCAACATAATTCCCAAACATCAGACCATAGACTAGATGCACGCACCAGCACACTCCCCGTGTCAACATCATGCCCCAAACATCAGACCATAGACTAGATACATGTCTGAGCACACTCCTTGTGTCATCATCGTGCCCAAACATCAGACCATAGACTCGATGCATGCACCAGCACGCTCCCTGTGTTATCATCTTGCCCAAACATCAGACCATAGACTAGATGCATGCACAAGCACACTCCACTCCCTGTGTCAACATCATGCCCAAACATCAGATTATAGACTAGATGCATGCACCAGCACACTCCTTGTGTCATCATCATGCCCAAACATCAGACCATAGATTAGATGCATGCACCAGCACACTCCACTCCCTGTGTCAACATCATGCCCAAACATCAGATTATAGACTAGATGCATGCACCAGCACACTCCCTGTTTCAACATTATGCCCAAGCATCAGATCATAGACTAGATACATGCACCAGCACACTCCTTGTGTCAACATCATGCACAAACATCAGACCAAAGACTAGAAACATGCACCAGCACACTCATTGTGTCAACATCATGCCCAAACATCAGACCCTTAGACTATATGCATGCACCAGCACACTCCCTGTGTCAACATCATGCCCAAACATCAGAACCTATGTTTAGGCATGATGTTGACACAGGGAGTGTGCTGGTGCATGTATCTAGTCTATGGTCTTATGTTTAGGCATGATGTTGACACAGGGAGTGTGCTGGTGCATGCATCAAGTCTATGGTCTGATGTTTGGGCAAGATATTGACACAGGTAGTGTGCTGGTGCATGCATCTAGTCTATGGTCTGAGGTTTGGGCATCAAAACATAGACTAGATGCATGCACCAGCACACTCCCTGTGTCAACATCATGCCCCAAACATCAGACCAAAGACTAGATACATGCACCAGCACACTCATTGTATCAACATCATGCCCAAACATCCTACCCTTAGACTATATGCATGCACCAGCACATTCCTTGTTTCAACATCATGTCCAAACATCAGACCATAGACTAGATATATGCACCAGCACACTCTCTGTGTCAACATGTCAAGGTATATGTAAGGTTAATAAATATATATATTTTAATCATATATTTTAAGGTCTGACCGGTCAGTAGAAAATGATTCTGTCAGACAAACTGACTTCAATCATGTGTAATTCTCCCCCACTGAACAGGTAAAATTATTCAAAAGGCAACATTTGCTCTTAATTGGAAATGCAAACTCATTGTAATTCTTCCCCCATTTAGTATACAAAATTATTCTAACACCCAGTGAGGGAAATAAACATTTGGTTTGATTAAATTCAACAACAATCCCAAAAGGCCATGTGTGTGACTGCCTGGAATTGTGAGATAAAATCTCCTACCCTTTTACAACGCTGCCTGTTAATCTAGTCCAAAGTGACATGTTTTGTGAGAATTTCAACATTACTCTCAGGTACAAAAAGACCCCATGTGGTGAGTAAAATACGGGGTGTCTGGAATTTCCTTTTTGAAGCTTGATGAGATGGAAATTAGGTTGCTGGAATCTCAAAGACACATGTTAAGATGTGACCTTGAAATTTACTGAACATACAGCAAATGATCATTTTTGAATACATGCCCCAGAATGTATTAAATATAGAAATTTGAGAAATTGTCAAATTCTCTATTATTACATGGGTATTTGCTAAGCCTGGTAAGTAACTGTTTTAGTCTAAAATGTTTAATAACCTCTGCATTGTTTGTATTTTTCAGACATATAATTTCAGATCTGCATGAAAAGGATTCATATATCCAGAATTTCTTAGAAACGTGAAATATGGTATATTCATGTTAGAACACAATGCAGTACTGAATATAAAATAGGCTGTTATTTGCATAGAAATGAATGTGTATGTATATGTATGTATATATATATATATATATGTATCTCTTTGAAAGCATGAAGTGTCTTAGCATCTGTGTTTTAAGAATCTTTGTGGACCCAAAAAGAAATGATTAATGACACATTACTTTATTTCAGATGGAGTGCCTGCATGGGATATCTGAATCATGTCATATGATTATATACAAGATGGATATGAAAGTTTAAACACGGCTCTGAAAACATATTAGATATATGCCATTAATTTCAGAATAATTAACAGGATAAAGGATTTTAATATGATATAATGTTAAGGGCATACTGTGTTTCATGTCAAATTGATCAGAATAAATAATGTGATATAATACAATACATATAACCTACTAATGCAAGAAATTATGGCGGTTATACACACTTTAAAGAAATATTTCACTGTCTAAAACTGTTGGTTAAATGAATTTGTATGTATTGTCATGCTGCATGTATTGCTGTGTCTGTTTGTAATGCTGCCACCCAGTGTTGCCATACGAGAACTACAACCAGAAGGCTTTCTGGCTGTTTTAAAAATGAACTCTCAAAGAACCAATCCGAGACAAGGTTTCCGTTTGGGGGGTTTCCAATTTCACCACTGAGGAGAACCCATATAAAGTGATTGCAACATAGAGAGAGACAGAGTCTGCTGAGCTAAATTGTAACTGGATGATGGCGAAAAATACCATTTACTCAAGCAAAGCTAATCTACTCTTCTCATTGACTGCAAAATTATACTTATTGGTAATTCTGAGGTGAAAATATTCCTATTAAGGAATATTGGATATCGATTGGTGTATACCCTGGTAAAGTATTGAAACTACATGTGAAATGTAAGTTATATGTATAGTCACTACAGTTAAACTAAAATTGGAAGATTGGAGAGAGCAAATTGTGCTTTTAAATTGTATTGCATAACCTTGAATAGCTCTTAGCTTGCCTATTTGTATGCAAACATTTAAAGTAAACATTTACTATTGCTGTATGTAGCAGAGTTAAGGAAATAGTTTACATTTCAAGTTAGCATTTCATAGCCTATGTATTGTTAAACTAATCCCAATCTTAAATTGTTTATCTATGCAAATATATAATAATAATTCAGAAGTGTATATTGTATTATTGTTTAAATTTGTATCTGGTAGACTAAGTAACTTATCTGTGCAAGTTCTGATGTTTTAAATTAATATTGTATTAGGATAAATTGCAGTTAAATAGCAAAAACAAAATGTATGCTTACCTGATAAATTTATTTCTCTTGTGGTGTATCCAGTCCACGGATTCATCCATTACTTGTGGGATATTCTCCTTCCCAACAGGAAGCTGCAAGAGGATCACCCACAGCAGAGCTGTCTATATAGCTCCTCCTCTAACTGCCACCTTCCAGTCATTCGACCGAAGACAAGCAAGAGAAAGGAGAAACTATAGGGTGCAGTGGTGACTGTAGTTTAAAAATTAAAAAAAAAACACCTGCCTTAAAATGACAGGGCGGGCCGTGGACTGGATACAACACAAGAGAAATAAATTTATCAGGTAAGCATAAATTTTGTTTTCTCTTGTAAGGTGTATCCAGTCCACGGATTCATCCATTACTTGTGGGATACCAATACCAAAGCTATAGGACACGGATGAAGGGAGGGACAAGGCAGGCGCTTAAACGGAAGGCACCACTGCCTGTAAGACCTTTCTCCCAAAAATAGCCTCTGAAGAAGCAAAAATATCAAATTTGTAGAATTTAGAAAAAGTATGAAGCGAAGACCAAGTCGCCGCCTTACAAATCTGTTCAACAGAAGCCTCATATTTAAAGGCCCATGTGGAAGCCACCGCTCTAGTGGAATGAGCTGTAATTCTTACAGGAGGCTGCTGGCCAGCAGTCTCATAAGCTAAGCAGATTATTCTTCTTAACCAAAAAGAAAGAGAAGTTGCTGAAGCCTTTTGGCCTTTCCTCTGTCCAGAGTAGACAACAAACAATGCAGATGTTTGACGAAAATCTTTAGTAGCTTGTAAATAAAACTTTAAAGCACGAACCACGTCAAGATTGTGTAATAGACGTTCCTTCTTTGAAGAAGGATTAGGACACAGTGACGGAACAACAATCTCTTGATTGATATTCTTATTGGATACCACCTTAGGAAGAAACCCAGGTTTGGTACGCAAAACTACCTTATCTGCATGGAAGATCAGATAAGGGGAATCACACTGCAAGGCAGATAACTCTGAAACTCTTCGAGCCGAAGAGATAGCTACCAAGAACAGAACTTTCCAAGATAAAAGCTTGATATCTACGGAATGCAGAGGTTCAAACGGAACCCCTTGAAGAACTTTAAGAACTAAATTTAAACTCCATGCCGGAGCAACATGTTTAAACACAGGCTTGATTCTAACTAAAGCCTGACAAAACGCCTGAACGTCTGGAACAACCGCCAGACGCTTGTGCAAAAGAATAGACAGAGCAGAAATCTGTCCCTTTAAGGAACTAGCTGACAATCCCTTCTCCAATCCTTCTTGGAGAAAAGACAATATCCTGGGAATCCTGACTTTACTCTATGAGTAACCCTTGGATTCACACCAATGAAGATATTTACACCATATCTTAGGATAGATTTTCCTGGTGACAGGCTTTCGATCCTGAATTAAGGTATCAATGACCGACTCGGAAAAAACAAGTTTTGACAAAATCAAGCGTTCAATCTCCAAGCAGTCAGACGCAGAGAAATTAGATTTGGATGTTTGAAGGGACCTTGAAGTAGAAGGTCCTGCCTCAGCGGCAGAGTCCAAGGTGGAAAGGATGACATGTCCACCAGATCTGCGTACCAAGTCCTGCGTGGCCACGCAGGAGCTATCAAAATCACCGAAGCTCTCTCCTGCTTGATCTTGGCAATCAGACAAGGGAGCAGAGGAAACGGTGGAAACACATAAGCCAGGTTGAAAGACCAAGGTGCTGCTAGAGCATCTATCATCTATCCCTGGACCTGAACCCGTAACAAGGAAGCTTGGCGTTCTGACGAGACGCCATGAGATCCAGTTCTGGTTTGCTCCAAAGTTGAATCAACTGTGCAAACACCTCTCCCACTCCCCCGGATAAAAAGTCTGTTGACTTAGAAAATCCGCCTCCCAGTTCTCTACTCCTGGGATATGGATAGCTGATAGATGGCAAGAGTGAACCTCTGCCCAAAGAATTATTTTTGAAACCTCCAACATTGCTAGGGAACTCCTTGTTCCCCCTTGATGGTTGATGTAAGCTACAGTCGTGATGTTGTCCGACTGAAATCTGATGAACCTGACTGCAGCTAGCTGAGGCCAAGCCTGAAGAGCATTGAATATCGCTCTTAGTTCCAGAATGTTTATCAGAAGGAGCGTCTCCTCCTGAGTCCACAAGCCCTGAGCCTTCAGGGAGTTCCAGACTGCACCCCAGCCCAGAAGGCTGGCATCTGTCGTTACTATTGTCCAATCTGGCCTGCGGAAGGTCATACCCTTGGACAGATGGACCCAAGATAACCACCAGAGAAGAGAATCCCTGGTCTCTTGATCCAGATTTAGTAGAGGGGATCCCATTCCACTGACTGAGCATGCAGAGTTGCAGCGGTCTGAGATGTAGGCGGGCAAACGGCACTATGTCCATTGCCGCTACCATTAAGCTGATTACTTCCATACAATGAGCCACTGAAGGGCGAGAAGTAGAATAAAGAACATGGCAGGAATTTAGAAGTTTTGACAACCTGGCCTCTGTCAGGTAAATCTTCATTTCTACAGAATCTATCAGAGTTCCTAGGAAGGAAGCTCTTGTGAGAGGAGATAGAGAACTTTTTTCTTCGTTCACCTCAGAAATGCCAGAACAATGTCCGTGTGAGATCTGGCAACTTGAAAAGTCGACGCCTGTATCAGAATGTCGTCTGAGTAAGGGGCTACTGCTATAGCCCGCGGCCTTAGGACCGCTAGAAGGGACCCTAGAACCTTTGTAAAGATTCTTGGTGCCGTGGCCAATCCGAAGGGAAGAGCCACAAACTGGTAGTGCCTGTATTGACCCTCCTGGATCATAGGAAGGATGGTTCGAATAGTCTCCATCTTGAAGGATGGGACTCTGAGAAATTTGTTTAAGATCTTGAGATCTAAGATTGGTCTGAATGTTCCCTCTTTCTTGGGAACAACAAACAGATTTGAATAAAAGCCCTGTCCCTGTTCCTCCTGCGGAACTGGGTGGATCACTCCCATAACTAGGAGGTCTTGAACACAATGTAAGAATGCTTCTCTCTTTATCTGGTTTGCAGATAAAAGTGAGAGATGAAATCTCCCTTTTGGGGGAGAGGTTTTGAATTCCAGAAGATAACCCTTGGACACAATTTCCAATGCCCAGGGATCCTGGACATCTCTTGCCCAAGCCTGGGCGAAGAGAGAGAGTCTGCCCCCTACTAGATCCGTTTCCGGATCGGGGGCTGCTCCTTCATGCTGTCTTAGAGGCAGCAGCAGGCTTCTTGGCCTGTTTCCCCTTGTTCCAAGCCTGGTTAGGTCTCGAGACCGGCTTAGACTGGGCAAAAGTTCCCTCTTGTTTTGTGTTAGAGGAAGTTGAAGCTGCGCCACTCTTGAAGTTTCGAAAGGGCCGAAAACTAGACTGTTTGGTCCTTAATTTGTTGGACCTGTCTTGAGGAAGGGCGTGACCTTTTCCTCCAGTGATGTCAGAAATTATCTCCTTCAGTCCAGGCCCGAATAGGATCTGTCCTTTGAAGGGAATGTTGAGAAGTTTAGACTTTGAAGTCACGTCAGCTGACCAGGATTTAAGCCATAGCGCCCTACGCGCCTGAATAGCAAAACCTAAATTTTTAGCCGTTAGCTTGGTTAAATGAACAACGGCGTCAGAAACAAATGAATTGGCTAGCTTAAGGGCCCTAAGCTTGTCAATAATATCTTCCAACGGGGTTTCAACCTGTAGAGCCTCCTCTAGGGACTCAAACCAGAAAGCCGCGGCAGCAGTGACTGGGGCAATGCATGCAAGAGGCTGGAGAATAAAACCTTGTTGAATAAAAATTTTCTTAAGGTAACCCTCTAATTTTTTATCCATTGGATCTAGAAAAGCACAACTTTCCTCAACAGGGATAGTGGTACGCTTAGCTAGAGTAGAAACTGCTCCCTCCACCTTAGGGACCGTCTGCCATAAGTCCCGTGTAGCGGCGTCTATAGGAAACATCTTTTTAAAAACAGGAGGGGGAGAGAATGGTACACCTGGTCTATCCCATTCCTTAGTAATAATTTCAGAAAACCTTTTAGGGATTTGAAAAACATCAGTGTAAGTAGGTACTGCATAGTATTAATCCAATCTACATAATGTCTCTGGGACTACAATAGTGTCACAGTCGTCCAGAGTTGCTAAAACCTCCCTGAGCAATACGCAGAGGTGTTCAAGCTTAAATTTAAATGTAGACATATCAGAATCAGATTGAAGTATCTTCCATGAATCAGAAAAATCACCCACAGATTGAAGCTCCCCTGCTTCAGCTTCATTATATTGTGAGGGTGTATCAGAGATAGCTACTAAAGCATCAGAGAGCTCTGTATTTATTCTAGTCCCAGAGCTGTCTCGCTTTCCTTGCAATCCTGGCAGTTTAGATAATACCTCTGTAAGGGTATGATTCATAACTGCCGCCATGTCTTGTAAGGTATACGCAATGGGCGCGCTAGATGTACTTGGCGTCCCCTGAGTGGGATTTATAGGTTCTGACACGTGGGGAGAGTTAGACGGCATAACTTCCTCCTTCTCAATTTCTTCTGGTGATAATTTTTTTAAAGCCAGAATATGGTCTTTGTAATCTATAGTAAAATCAGTGCATTTGGTACACATTCTAAGAGGGGGTTCCACAATGGCTTCTAAACATAATGAACAATGAGTTTCCTCTATGTCAGACATGTTTAAACAGATTAGTAATGAGACCAGCAAGCTTGGAAAACACTTTAATAACTGTGAACAAGCAAAAAATAAAAATGGTACTGTGCCTTTAAGAGAAAAAAACAATCACAGAAACGGCAAAACAGTGAAAAAAGCAGTAAATCTTACGAAATTTTTACAGTGTGTATAATTGGCTGAGAGAGCATTGCACCCACTTGCAAATGGATGATTAACCCCTTAGTTTCAAAACCGGATCAAAAAAACGATATAAACGTTTTTAAACAGTCACAACAAACTGCCACAGCTCTACTGTGGCCCTACCTGCCCATACAATGACTTTGGAAGGCACAAAAACCCCTTAGAGAGGTCCTATATGTTCAGGGGACTCCTTCAGGGAAGCTGGATGTCTCAAGCTGCAAAAACTAATGGAAAATAGGCCCCTCCCAGCCTGTACTCACAGTGAGAGGGCCTTAAAAAACTATCCCTAGGTAAAATCTAGTCAGCCATGTGGAAAAACTGGGCCCCAGAATAAAGTTTTATCACCAATATGAAATAAACGTTTATACACCTCAAGCAAACGTTATATCTATTCAGTAATGTGAGTAAATAATAAAAATATTACCCTTTACAGCAAGCATGATACCAGTCGTTATTAAATCACTGTAATCAGGCTTACCTTAAATAAATCCGGTATTGTCAGCATTTTCTAGCTTATCATCTCTCTAGAAAAATGTAAAACTGCACATACCTCAGAGCAGGAGACCCTGCACGCTATTCCCCCAGCTGAAGTTACCCATCTCTTCAGTTATGTGTGAGAACAGCAATGGATCTTAGTTACAACCTGCTAAGATCATGAAAGACCACAGGCAGACTCTTCTTCAACTTTCTGCCTGAGGCTAAAATAGTACAACTCCGGTACCATTTGAAAATAACAAACTTTTGATTGAAGATAAACTACATTAATGCACCACATCTCTCTAGCTGCTTCCCTTGTCGAGAGCTGCAAGAGAATGACTGGGAGGTGGCAGTTAGGGGAGGAGCTATATAGACAGCTCTGCTGTGGGTGATCCTCTTGTAGCTTCCTGTTGGGAAGGAGAATATCCCACAAGTAATGGATGAATCCGTGGACTGGATACACCTTACAAGAGAAATATATTTATTATCCTATTGATTATAAGCACTGTTAGAATTGTATTGCTTGGATATTAAAAGTGAAAGATTTTAGTCTCATTGTAATATTTTAAATGCAGCTCTGAATGAAAGGTTGGTTTTAAAGATACATTTTTCTGGGTTTTGTAAGAAGGATAGCATATCTTAATAGTTGTTTTTAACGTGTATAATAGTGTTTCATATTCTGGTATTACAAATATATTTCAATATGTTCATGGATATTAACTAAATAAAAGAATTCAGGTATTTATATTAATTGTATGGTTTCTAGTAGATGCGAGTTAGTTAAGGGTTTCAATTTTTAAGGATAATTATTATTTGTATTGTGTTATAAGCTGATATATTATTTGGAGAGCACTACTTAGATTCTTGTCATAAATACTGACAAACATCATGCCCAAACATCAGACCATAGACTAGATGCATGCACCAGCACACTCCCCGTTTCAACATCATGCCCAAACATCAGACCATAGACTAGATGCATGCACCAGCACACTCCCCGTTTCAACATCATGCCCAAACATCAGACCATAGACTAGATGCATGCACAAGCACACTCCCTGTGTCAACATCATGACCAAACATCAGACCATAAACTAGATACATGTACCATCGCACTCCCTGTGTCAACATTATGCCCAAACATCAGACCATAGATTAGATGCATGCACCAGCACACTCCCTGTGTCAACATCATGCCCAAACATCAGACCACAGACTAGATGCATGCACCAGCACACTCCCCTGTGCCAATATTATGCCCAAACATCAGACCATAGACTAGATACATGTACCAGCACACTCCTTGTGTCAACATTAGGCCCAAACATCAGACCATAGACTAGATACATGTACCAGGGCACTCCCTGTGTCAACATTATGCTCAAACATCAGACCATAGACTAGATACATGCACCAGCACACTCCCCGTGTCAACATCATGCCCAAACAACAGACCATAGACTAGATGCATGTACCAGCACACTCCTTGTGTCAACATCATGCCCAAACATCAGACCATAGACTAGATGCATGCACCAGCGCACTCCCAGTGTCAAAATCATGCCCACAATTCAGACCATAGACTAGATGCATGCACCAGCACACTCCCCGTGTCAACATCATGCCCAAACATCAGACCATAGATTAGATGCATGTACCAGCACACTCCTTGTGTCAACATCATGCCCAAACATCAGACCATAGACTAGACGCATGCACCAGCGAAATCCCTGTGTCAACATCATGCCCAAACATCACACCATTGACTAGATGCATGGACCAGCACACTCCTTGTGTCAACATCATGCCCAAACATCAGACCATAGACTAGATGCATGTACCAGCACACTCCTTGTGTCAACATCATGCCCAAACATCAGGCCACAGACTAGACGCATGCACCAGCACACTCCCTGGTTCAACATCATGCCCCAAACATCAGACCATAGACTAGATGCATGCACCAGCACACTCCCTGGTTCAACATCATGCCCAAACCACAGACCATAGACTAGATGCATGCACCAGCACACTCCCTGTGTCAACATCATGCCCAAACATCAGACCATAGACTAGATGCATGCACCAGCACACTCGCTGGTTCAACATCATGCCCAAACATCAGACCATAGACTAGATACATGCATCAGCACTTTCCTTCTGTCAGCATCATGCCCAAACATCAGGCCACAGACTAGACGCATGCACCAGCACACTCCCTGGTTCAACATCATGCCCCAAACATCAGACCATAGACTAGATGCATGCACTAGCACACTCCCTGGTTCAACATCATGCCCAAACAACAGACTATAGACTAGATGCATGCACCATCACACTCCTTGTGTCAGCATCATGCCCAAACATTAGACCATAGACTAGAAGCCTGCACCAGCACACTACCTGTGTCAACATCATGCCCAAACATCAGAGCATAGACTAGATGCATGCACCAACACACTTCTTGTGTCAACATCATGCCCAAACATCAGACCAAAGACTAGATACATGCACCAGCACACTTCATGTGTCAACATCATGCCCAAACATCAGACCATAGGCTAGATACATGCACCAGCACACTTCTTGTGTCAACATCATGCCCAAACATCAGACCAAAGACTAGATATACGCACCAGCACACTCCTTGTGTCAACATCATGCCCCAAACATCAGACCATAGACTAGATGCATGCACCAGCACACTTCTTGTATCAACATCATGCCCAAACATCAGACCAAAGACTAGATATACGCACCAGCACACTCCTTGTGTCAACATCATGCCCCAAACATCAGACCATAGACTAGATGCATGCACCAGCACACTTCTTGTGTCAACATCATGCCCAAACATCAGACCAAAGACTACATGCGTGCACCAGCAGACTCCTTGTGTCAACATCATGCTCAAACAGACCCTAAGTCTATATGCATGCACCAGCACACTCCTTGTGTCAACATCATGCCCCAAACATCAGACCATAGACTAGATGCATGCACCAGCACACTTCTCGTGTCAACATCATGCCCAAACATCAGACCATAGACTAGATACATGCACCAGCACACTTCTTGTGTCAACATCATGCCCAAACATCAGACCAAAGACTACATACATGCACCAGCAGACTCCATGTGTCAACATAATGCCCAAACAGACCCTGAGTCTATATGCATGCACCAGCACACTCCTTGTGTCAACATCATGCCCGAACATCAGACCATAGACTAGATACATGTACCAGCACACTCCCTGTGTCAACATCATCCCCTAACATCAGACCATAGACTAGATCATTTACCAGTGCACTCCCTGTGTCGACATCATGCCCAAACATCAGACCATAGACTAGATCATGTACCAGCCCACTCCCTGTGTCAACATCATGCTCAAACATCAGACCATAGACTAGATCATGTACCAGCGCACTCCCTGTGTCAACATCATGCCCAAACTTCAGACCAAAGACTAGATACATGCATCAGCTCACTCCTTGTGTCAACATCATGCCCCAAACATCAGACCATAGACTAGATGCATGCACCAGCACACTCCCAGTGTCAACATCATGCCCAAACAACAGACCATAGACTAGATGCATGCAGCAGCTCACTCCTTGTGTCAACATCATGCCCAAACATCAGACCATAGACTAGATACATGCACCAACACACTCCCTGTGTCAACATGATACCCAAACATCAGACCATAGACTAGATACATGCACCAGCACACTCCCTGTGTCAACATGATACCCAAACATCAGACCCTTAGACTAGATGCATGCACCAGTATACTCCATGGGGCAGAATAATAATTGTGCGAGCGGACATCTTCCGAAATTGCGGATCATGTCCGCTGCACATTGATAAATGCCGACAGCATACACTCTCTGCATTTATCATTGCACCAGCAGTTTTTGTGAACTGCTGGTGCAAAACCGCCCCCTGCATATTTACGGCTAATCAGCCACTAGCAGGGTGTGTCTATCAACCCGATCGTATTCAATCAGGCTGATTTCTGGTGATTTCTGTATGCCGCCTCAGAGCAGGCAGACAGGTTTAAGGAGCAGTGGTCTTTAGACCGCTGCTTCATAACTTGTGTTTCCAGCGAGCCTGAAGGCTTGCCAAAAACATGGGACATCAAGCTCCGTATGGAGCTTGATAAATATGCCCCCTTGTGTCAACATCATGCCTAAACATCAGAGCATAGACTAGATCAGGGCTCGACAAACCCAGGAGCCTGGGAGCCACTGGCTCCTAGAATTTTAACCCTGGCTCCTAACTTTTTTGGTTATTCTCCAAACTGTATATATATATATATACAAATCCCACTGTCTGGCTCCTAAAAATATGTCTGGCTCCTAAATATTCTTACTGGCGCCTAATTTTTAAACAGATTTGTCAAGCACTGGACTAGATGCATGCATCAGCACACTTATTGTGTCAACATCATGCCCAAACAACAGACCATAGATTAGATGCATGCACCAGCACACTCCTTGTGTCAACATGATGCTTAAACATCAGACCATAGACTAGATGCATGCACCAGCACACTTCCTGTGTCAATATTATGCCCAAACATCAGAACATAGACTAGATGCATGCACCGGCACACTCCCTGTGTCAACATCATGCCCCAAACATCAGACCAAAGACTAGATACATGCACACTCATTGTATCAACATCATGCCCAAACATCAGACCCTTAGACTATATGCATGCACCAGCACATTCCTTGTTTCAACATCATGGCCAAACATCAGAACCTATGTTTAGGCATGATGTTGACACAGGGAGTGTGCTGGTACATGTATCTAGTCTATGGTCTGATGTTTGGGCATGATGTTGACACAGGGAGTGTGCTGGTGCATGCATCTAGTTGACACAGGGAGTGTGCTGGTACATGCATCTAGTCTATGGTCTGTTTGGGCATAATGTTGACACAGGGAGTGTGCTGGTACATGCATCTAGTCTATGGTCTGATGTTTGGGCTAGATACATGCACCAGCACACTCCCTGTGTCAACATCATGCCCAAACATCAGACCATAGACTAGATGCACGCACAAGCACATTCCCTCTGTCAACATCATGCCCAAACATTAGACCATAGACTAGATGCATGTACCAGCACACTCCCTGTGTCAACATCATGCCCAAACATCAGACCATAGACTAGATGCATGCACCAGCAAAATCCCTGTGTCAGCATCATGCCCAAACATCAGACCATAGACTAGATGCATGCACCAGCACACTCCCAGTGTCAACATCATGCCCAAACACCAGACCATAGACTAGATGCAAGCACCAGCGCACTCCTTGTGTCAACATCATGCCCCAAACATCAGACCATAGACTAGATGCATGTCCAGCACACTCCTTGTGTCAACATCATGCCCAAACATCAGACCATAGACTAGCTTCATGCACCAGCGCACTCCCAGTGTCAAAATCATGCCCAAAACATCAGACCACAAACTAGATGCATGCACAAGCACACTCCCTGTGTCAGCATCATGCCCAAACATCAGACCATAGACTAGATGCATGCACTAGCACACTCTCTGTGTCAACATCATGCCCAAACATCAGGCCATAGACTAGATGCATGCACCAGCACACTCCCGTGTCAATATTATGCCCAAACATCAGACCATAGACTAGATACATGCACCAGCACACTCCTTGTGTCATCATCATGCCCAAAATTCAGACCATAGACTAGATGCATGCACCAGCACACTCCCCGTGTCAACATCATGCCCAAACATCAGACCATAGACTAGATGCATGCACCAGCACACTCCCTGTGTCAACATCATGCCCAAACAGCAGACCATAGACTAGATGCATGCACCAGCACACTCCCCTGTGTCAATATTATGCCCAAACATCAGACCATAGACTAGATACATGTACCAGCACACTCCTTGTGTCAACATCAGGCCCAAACATCAGACCATAGACTAGATACATGCACCAGCACACTCCTTGTGTCAACATCATGCCCAAACATCAGACCATAGATTAGATGCATGCACCAGCAAACTCCCTGGTTCAACATCATGCCCAAACATCAGACCATAGACTAGATGCATGTACCAGCACATTCCTTGTGTCAGCATCATGCCCAAACATCAGACCATAGATTAGATGCATGCACCAGCACACTCCCTGGTTCAACATCATGCCCAAACAGACCATAGACTAGATGCATGCACCAGCACATTCCTTGTGTCAACATCATGCCCAAACATCAGACCATAGACTAGATGCATACACCAGCACACTCCCCGTTTCAACTTCATGCCCAAACATCAGACCATAGACTAGATACATGCACCAGAACACTCCCAGTGTCAAAATCATGCCCAAAACATCAGACCATAGACTAGATGCACGCACAAGCACACTCCCTGTTTCAACATCATGACCAAACATCAGACCATAGACTAGATACATGTACCAGTGCACTCCCTGTGTCAACATTATGCCCAAATATCAGACCATAGATTAGATGCATGCACCAGCACACTCCCTGTGTCAACATCATTCCCAAACATCAGACCATAGACTAGATGCATGTACCAGCACACTCCTTGTGTCAACATCATGCCCAAACATCAGACCATAGACTAGATACATGCATCAGCACTTTCCTTGTGTCAGCATCATGCCCAAACATCAGGCCACAGACTAGATGCATGTACCAGCACACTCCTTGTGTCAACATCATGCCCATACATCAGACCATAGACTAGATGACTGCACCAGCACACTCCCTGTGTCAACATCATGCCCCAAACATCAGACCAAAAACTAGATACATGCACACTCATTGTATCAACGTCATGCCCAAACATCAGACCCTTAGACTATATGCATGCACCAGCACATTCCTTGTTTCAACATCATGCCCAAACATCAGACCATAGACTAGATATATGCACCAGCACACTCTCTGTGACACTGGGAGTGTGCTGGTGCATGCATCTAGTCTATGGTCTGATGTTTGGGCATGATGCTGACACAGGGATTTTGCTGGTGCATGCATCTAGTCTATGGTCTGATGTTTGGGCATGATGTTAACACAGGGAGTGTGCTGGTACATGCATCTAGTCTATGGTCTAATGTTTGGGCATGATGTTGACAGAGGGAGTGTGCTGGTACATGCATCTAGTCTATGGTCTGTTTGGGCATAATGTTGACACAGGGAGTGTGCTGGTACATGCATCTAGTCTATGGTCTGATGTTTGGGCATGATGTTGACACAAAGAGTGTGCTGGTGCATGCATCAAGTCTATGGTCTGATGTTTGGGCATGATGATGACACAAGGAGTGTGCTGTTGTATGTTTCTAGTCTATGGTCTGATGTTTGGGCATCAAAACATAGACTAGATACATGCACCAGCACACTCCCTGTGTCAACATCATGCCCAAACATCAGACCATAGACTAGATACATGTACCAGAGCACTCCCTGTGTCAACATCATGCCCAAATGTCAGACCATAGACTAGATGCATGCACCAGTACACTCCTTGTGTCAACATCATGTCCAAGCATCAGACCATAAGCTAGATGCATGCACCAGCACACTCCCGGTTTCAACTTCATGCCCAAACATCAGACCATAGACTAGATGCACGCACAAGCACACTCCCTCTGTCAACATCATGCCCAAACATTAGACCATAGACTAGATGCATGTACCAGCACACTCCCTGTGTCAACATCATGCCCAAACATCAGACCATAGACTAGATGCATGCACCAGCAAAATCCCTGTGTCAGCATCATGCCCAAACATCAGACCATAGACTAGATGCATGCACCAGCACACTCCCAGTGTCAACATCATGCCCAAACATCAGACCATAGACTAGATGCAAGCACAAGCGCACTCCTTGTGTCAACATCATGCCCAGACATCAGACCATAGACTAGATGCATGTACCAGCACACTCCTTGTGTCAACATCATGCCCAAACATCAGACCATAGACTAGCTTCATGCACCAGCGCACTCCCAGTGTCAAAATCATGCCCAAAACATCAGACCACAAACTAGATGCACGCACAAGCACACTCCCTGTGTCAGTATCATGCCCAAACATCAGACCATAGACTAGATGCATGCACTAGCACACTCTCTGTGTCAACATCATGCCCAAACATCAGACCATAGACTAGATGCATGCACCAGCAAAATCCCTGTGTCAGCATCATGCCCAAACATCAGACCATAGACTAGATGCATGCACCAGCACACTCCCAGTGTCAACATCATGCCCAAACATCAGACCATAGACTAGATGCAAGCACCAGCGCACTCCTTGTGTCAACATCATGCCCAGACATCAGACCATAGTCTAGATGCATGTACCAGCACACTCCTTGTGTCAACATCATGCCCAAACATCAGACCATAGACTAGCTTCATGCACCAGCGCACTCCCAGTGTCAAAATCATGCCCAAAACATCAGACCACAAACTAGATGCACGCACAAGCACACTCCCTGTGTCAGTATCATGCCCAAACATCAGGCCATAGACTAGATGCATGCACCAGCACACTCCCGTGTCAATATTATGCCCAAACATCAGACCATAGACTAGATACATGCACCAGCACACTCCTTGTGTCATCATCATGCCCAAAATTCAGACCATAGACTAGATGCATGCACCAGCACACTCCCTGTGTCAACATCATGCCCAAACAGCAGACCATAGACTAGATGCATGCACCAGCACACTCCCCTGTGTCAATATTATGCCCAAACATCAGACCATAGACTAGATACATGTACCAGCACACTCCTTGTGTCAACATCAGGACCAAACATCAGACCATAGACTAGATACATGCACCAGTACACTCCTTGTGTCAACATCATGCCCAAACATCAGACCACAGATTAGATGCATGCACCAGCAAACTCCCTGGTTCAACATCATGCCCAAACATCAGACCATAGACTAGATGCATGTACCAGCACATTCCTTGTGTCAGCATCATGCCCAAACATCAGACCATAGATTAGATGCATGCACCAGTACACTCCCTGGTTCAACATCATGCCCAAACAGACCATAGACTAGATGCATGCACCAGCACATTCCTTGTGTCAACATCATGCCCAAACATCAGACCATAGACTAGATGCATACACCAGCACACTCCCCGTTTCAACTTCATGCCCAAACATCAGACCATAGACTAGATACATGTACCAGCACACTCCTTGTGTCAACATCAGGCCCAAACATCAGACCATAGACTAGATACATGCACCAGCACACTCCTTGTGTCAACATCATGCCCAAACATCAGACCACAGATTAGATGCATGCACCAGCAAACTCCCTGGTTCAACATCATGCCCAAACATCAGACCATAGACTAGATGCATGTACCAGCACATTCCCTGGTTCAACATCATGCCCAAACAGACCATAGACTAGATGCATGCACCAGCACATTCCTTGTGTCAACATCATGCCCAAACATCAGACCATAGACTAGATGCATACACCAGCACACTCCCCGTTTCAACTTCATGCCCAAACATTAGACCATAGACTAGATACATGCACCAGAACACTCCCAGTGTCAAAATCATGCCCAAAACATCAGACCATAGACTAGATGCACGCACAAGCACACTCCCTGTTTCAACATCATGACCAAACATCAGACCATAGACTAGATACATGTACCAGTGCACTCCCTGTGTCAACATTATGCCCAAACATCAGACCATAGATTAGATGCATGCACCAGCACACTCCCTGTGTCAACATCATTCCCAAACATCAGACCATAGACTAGATGCATGTACCAGCACACTCCTTGTGTCAACATCATGCCCAAACATCAGACCATAGACTAGATACATGCATCAGCACTTTCCTTGTGTCAGCATCATGCCCAAACATCAGACCATAGATTAGATGCATGCACCAGCACACTCCCTGGTTCAACATCATGCCCAAACAGACCATAGACTAGATGCATGCACCAGCACATTCCTTGTGTCAACATCATGCCCAAACATCAGACCATAGACTAGATGCATACACCAGCACACTCCCCGTTTCAACTTCATGCCCAAACATTAGACCATAGACTAGATACATGCACCAGAACACTCCCAGTGTCAAAATCATGCCCAAAACATCAGACCATAGACTAGATGCACGCACAAGCACACTCCCTGTTTCAACATCATGACCAAACATCAGACCATAGACTAGATACATGTACCAGTGCACTCCCTGTGTCAACATTATGCCCAAATATCAGACCATAGATTAGATGCATGCACCAGCACACTCCCTGTGTCAACATCATTCCCAAACATCAGACCATAGACTAGATGCATGTACCAGCACACTCCTTGTGTCAACATCATGCCCAAACATCAGACCATAGACTAGATACATGCATCAGCACTTTCCTTGTGTCAGCATCATGCCCAAACATCAGGCCACAGACTAGATGCATGTACCAGCACACTCCTTGTGTCAACATCATGCCCAAACATCATACCATAGACTAGATGCATGTACCAGCACACTCCTTGTGTCAACATCATGCCCAAACATCAGACCATAGACTAGATACATGCATCAGCACTTTCCTTGTGTCAGCATCATGCCCAAACATCAGGCCACAGACTAGATGCATGTACCAGCACACTCCTTGTGTCAACATCATGCCCATACATCAGACCATAGACTAGATGACTGCACCAGCACACTCCCTGTGTCAACATCATGCCCAAACATCAGACCATAGACTAAATGCATGCACCAGCACACTCCTTGTGTCAACATCATGCCCATACATCAGACCATAGACTAGATGCATGTACCAGCACACTCCTTGTGTCAACATCATGCCCATACATCAGACCATAGACTAGATACATGCACCAGCACACTCCTTGTGTCAACATCATGCCCATACATCAGACCATAGACTAGATACATGCACCAGCACACTCCTTGTGTCAAAATCATGCCCATACGTCAGACCATAGACTAGATACATGCACCAACACACTACTTGTCAACATCATGCCCATACATCAGACCATAGACTAGATACATGCACCAGCACACTCCTTGTGTCAACATCATGCCCATACATCAGACCATAGACTAGATACATGCACCAGCACACTCCTTGTGTCAACATCATGCCCATACGTCAGACCATAGACTAGATACATGCACCAGCACACTCCTTGTCAACATCATGCCCATACATCAGACCATAGACTAGATACATGCACCAGCACACTCCTTGTGTCAACATCTTGCCCATACATCAGACCATATACTAGATGCATGCACCAGCACACTCCCTGTGTCAACATCATGCCCAAATATCAGACCCTTAGACTAGATGCATGCACTAGCACACTCATTGTGTCAACATTAGGCCTAAACATCAGACCATAGACTAGATGCATGCACCAGCACACTCCCTGTGTCAACATCATGCCCAAACATCAGACCCTTATACTAGATGCATGTACCAGCACACTCCCTGTGTCAACATCATACCCAAACATCAGACCATAGACTAGATGCATGCACCAGCAAAATCCCTGTGTCAGCAACATGCCCAAACATCAGACCATAGACTAGATGCATGTACCAGCACACTCCCCGTGTCAACATCATGCCCAAACATCAGATCATAGACTAGATGCATGCACCAGCACACTCCTTGTGTCAACATCATGCCCAAACATCAGACCATAGACTAGATACATGCACCAGCACACTCCTTGTGTCAACATTTTGCCCAAACTTCAAAACATAGACTAGATACATGCACCAGCACACTCCTTGTGTCAACATTTTGCCCAAACATCAAAACATAGACTATATGTAGTTGACATAAAGAAGGTACAGGTGCATGCATGTACAACCATCAGTCCACAGAGTTGATACATTCACTAACACTTCCTATGTCAAAACACTAGACCCTTAGTCTAGATGCATGTACCACCACCACCTGTGTGTCAACTGCATGTCCAATCATCAAATCCTTAGACTAGATACATGTACTAACACCTCCTGTTTGCCCCCTGCATGTCCAATCATCAGACCCTTAGACTAGATGCATGTACCATCGCCTCCTGTGTGTCACCTGCATGTCCAAACACAAGACCCTTAAACTGGATACATGTACCAGCACCTCCTGTGTGTCACCTGCATGTCCAAACACAAGACCCTTAGACTGGATACATGTACCAGCACCTCCTGTGTGTCACCTGCATGTCCATACACCAGACCCTTAGACTAGATACATGTACCATTACCTCATATGTGTCACCTGCATGTCCAAACACCAGACCCTTAGACTAGATGCATGTACCATTACCTCCTGTGTGTCACCTGCATGTCCAAACACCAGACCCTTAGACTAGATGCATGTACCAGTACCTCCTGTGTGTCACCTGCAAGACCAAACACCAGACCCTTAGACTAGATGCATGTACCATTACCTCCTATGTGTCACCTGCATGTCCATACACGAGACCCTTAGACTAGATACATGTACCACTACCTCCTGTGTGTCACCTGCAAGCCCAAACACCAGACCCTTAGACTAGATGCATGTACCATTACCTCCTGTGTGTCACCTGCATGTCCAAACACCAGACCCTTAGACTAGATACATGTACCATTACCGCCTGTGTGTCACCTGCAAGCCCAAACACCAAACCCTTAGACTAGATACGTGTACCATTACCTCCTGTGTGTCACCTGCATATCCAAACACCAGACCCTTAGACTAGATACATGTACCAACACCTTCTAAGTGTTACCTGCATGTCCATACAACAGACACTTAGTCTAGGTACATGTACCATTACCTCCTGTGTGTCACCTGCATGTCCATACACCAGACCCTTAGACTAGATGCATGTACCAGCACCTCCTGTGTGTCCCCTGCATGTCCATACACCAGACCCTTAGACTAGATGCATGTACCAGCACCTCCTGTGTGTCCCCTGCATGTCCATACACCAGACCCTTAGACTAGATGCACGCACAAGCACACTCCCTGTTTCAACATCATGACCAAACATCAGACCATAGACTAGATACATGTACCAGTGCACTCCCTGTGTCAACATTATGCCCAAATATCAGACCATAGATTAGATGCATGCACCAGCACACTCCCTGTGTCAACATCATTCCCAAACATCAGACCATAGACTAGATGCATGTACCAGCACACTCCTTGTGTCAACATCATGCCCAAACATCAGACCATAGACTAGATACATGCATCAGCACTTTCCTTGTGTCAGCATCATGCCCAAACATCAGGCCACAGACTAGATGCATGTACCAGCACACTCCTTGTGTCAACATCATGCCCAAACATCATACCATAGACTAGATGCATGTACCAGCACACTCCTTGTGTCAACATCATGCCCAAACATCAGACCATAGACTAGATACATGCATCAGCACTTTCCTTGTGTCAGCATCATGCCCAAACATCAGGCCACAGACTAGATGCATGTACCAGCACACTCCTTGTGTCAACATCATGCCCATACATCAGACCATAGACTAGATGACTGCACCAGCACAGTCCCTGTGTCAACATCATGCCCAAACATCAGACCATAGACTAAATGCATGCACCAGCACACTCCTTGTGTCAACATCATGCCCATACATCAGACCATAGACTAGATGCATGTACCAGCACACTCCTTGTGTCAACATCATGCCCATACATCAGACCATAGACTAGATACATGTACCACCACCACCTGTGTGTCAACTGCATGTCCAATCATCAAATCCTTAGACTAGATACATGTACTAACACCTCCTGTTTGCCCCCTGCATGTCCAATCATCAGACCCTTAGACTAGATGCATGTACCATCGCCTCCTGTGTGTCACCTGCATGTCCAAACACAAGACCCTTAAACTGGATACATGTACCAGCACCTCCTGTGTGTCACCTGCATGTCCAAACACAAGACCCTTAGACTGGATACATGTACCAGCACCTCCTGTGTGTCACCTGCATGTCCATACACCAGACCCTTAGACTAGATACATGTACCATTACCTCATATGTGTCACCTGCATGTCCAAACACCAGACCCTTAGACTAGATGCATGTACCATTACCTCCTGTGTGTCACCTGCATGTCCAAACACCAGACCCTTAGACTAGATGCATGTACCAGTACCTCCTGTGTGTCACCTGCAAGACCAAACACCAGACCCTTAGACTAGATGCATGTACCATTACCTCCTATGTGTCACCTGCATGTCCATACACGAGACCCTTAGACTAGATACATGTACCACTACCTCCTGTGTGTCACCTGCAAGCCCAAACACCAGACCCTTAGACTAGATGCATGTACCATTACCTCCTGTGTGTCACCTGCATGTCCAAACACCAGACCCTTAGACTAGATACATGTACCATTACCGCCTGTGTGTCACCTGCAAGCCCAAACACCAAACCCTTAGACTAGATACGTGTACCATTACCTCCTGTGTGTCACCTGCATATCCAAACACCAGACCCTTAGACTAGATACATGTACCAACACCTTCTAAGTGTTACCTGCATGTCCATACAACAGACACTTAGTCTAGGTACATGTACCATTACCTCCTGTGTGTCACCTGCATGTCCATACACCAGACCCTTAGACTAGATGCATGTACCAGCACCTCCTGTGTGTCCCCTGCATGTCCATACACCAGACCCTTAGACTAGATGCATGTACCAGCACCTCCTGTGTGTCCCCTGCATGTCCATACACCAGACCCTTAGACTAGATGCACGCACAAGCACACTCCCTGTTTCAACATCATGACCAAACATCAGACCATAGACTAGATACATGTACCAGTGCACTCCCTGTGTCAACATTATGCCCAAATATCAGACCATAGATTAGATGCATGCACCAGCACACTCCCTGTGTCAACATCATTCCCAAACATCAGACCATAGACTAGATGCATGTACCAGCACACTCCTTGTGTCAACATCATGCCCAAACATCAGACCATAGACTAGATACATGCATCAGCACTTTCCTTGTGTCAGCATCATGCCCAAACATCAGGCCACAGACTAGATGCATGTACCAGCACACTCCTTGTGTCAACATCATGCCCAAACATCAGACCATAGACTAGATGCATGTACCAGCACACTCCTTGTGTCAACATCATGCCCAAACATCAGACCATAGACTAGATACATGCATCAGCACTTTCCTTGTGTCAGCATCATGCCCAAACATCAGGCCACAGACTAGATGCATGTACCAGCACACTCCTTGTGTCAACATCATGCCCATACATCAGACCATAGACTAGATGACTGCACCAGCACAGTCCCTGTGTCAACATCATGCCCAAACATCAGACCATAGACTAAATGCATGCACCAGCACACTCCTTGTGTCAACATCATGCCCATACATCAGACCATAGACTAGATGCATGTACCAGCACACTCCTTGTGTCAACATCATGCCCATACATCAGACCATAGACTAGATACATGCACCAGCACACTCCTTGTGTCAACATCATGCCCATACATCAGACCATAGACTAGATACATGCACCAGCACACTCCTTGTGTCAACATCATGCCCATACGTCAGACCATAGACTAGATACATGCACCAACACACTCCTTGTCAACATCATGCCCATACATCAGACCATAGACTAGATACATGCACCAGCACACTCCTTGTGTCAACATCATGCCCATACGTCAGACCATAGACTAGATACATGCACCAGCACACTCCTTGTCAACATCATGCCCATACATCAGACCATAGACTAGATACATGCACCAGCACACTCCTTGTGTCAACATCTTGCCCATACATCAGACCATATACTAGATGCATGCACCAGCACACTCCCTGTGTCAACATCATGCCCAAATATCAGACCCTTAGACTAGATGCATGCACTAGCACACTCATTGTGTCAACATTAGGCCTAAACATCAGACCATAGACTAGATGCATGCACCAGCACACTCCCTGTGTCAACATCATGCCCAAACATCAGACCCTTATACTAGATGCATGTACCAGCACACTCCCTGTGTCAACATCATACCCAAACATCAGACCATAGACTAGATGCATGCACCAGCAAAATCCCTGTGTCAGCAACATGCCCAAACATCAGACCATAGACTAGATGCATGTACCAGCACACTCCCCGTGTCAACATCATGCCCAAACATCAGATCATAGACTAGATGCATGCACCAGCACACTCCTTGTGTCAACATCATGCCCAAACATCAGACCATAGACTAGATACATGCACCAGCACACTCCTTGTGTCAACATTTTGCCCAAACATCAAAACATAGACTAGATACATGCACCAGCACACTCCTTGTGTCAACATTTTGCCCAAACATCAAAACATAGACTATATGTAGTTGACATAAAGAAGGTACAGGTGCATGCATGTACAACCATCAGTCCACAGAGTTGATACATTCACTAACACTTCCTATGTCAAAACACTAGACCCTTAGTCTAGATGCATGTACCACCACCACCTGTGTGTCAACTGCATGTCCAATCATCAAATCCTTAGACTAGATACATGTACTAACACCTCCTGTTTGCCCCCTGCATGTCCAATCATCAGACCCTTAGACTAGATGCATGTACCATCGCCTCCTGTGTGTCACCTGCATGTCCAAACACAAGACCCTTAAACTGGATACATGTACCAGCACCTCCTGTGTGTCACCTGCATGTCCAAACACAAGACCCTTAGACTGGATACATGTACCAGCACCTCCTGTGTGTCACCTGCATGTCCATACACCAGACCCTTAGACTAGATACATGTACCATTACCTCATATGTGTCACCTGCATGTCCAAACACCAGACCCTTAGACTAGATGCATGTACCATTACCTCCTGTGTGTCACCTGCATGTCCAAACACCAGACCCTTAGACTAGATGCATGTACCAGCACCTCCTGTGTGTCACCTGCAAGACCAAACACCAGACCCTTAGACTAGATGCATGTACCATTACCTCCTATGTGTCACCTGCATGTCCATACACGAGACCCTTAGACTAGATACATGTACCACTACCTCCTGTGTGTCACCTGCAAGCCCAAACACCAGACCCTTAGACTAGATGCATGTACCATTACCTCCTGTGTGTCACCTGCATGTCCAAACACCAGACCCTTAGACTAGATACATGTACCATTACCGCCTGTGTGTCACCTGCAAGCCCAAACACCAAACCCTTAGACTAGATACGTGTACCATTACCTCCTGTGTGTCACCTGCATATCCAAACACCAGACCCTTAGACTAGATACATGTACCAACACCTTCTAAGTGTTACCTGCATGTCCATACAACAGACACTTAGTCTAGGTACATGTACCATTACCTCCTGTGTGTCACCTGCATGTCCATACACCAGACCCTTAGACTAGATGCATGTACCAGCACCTCCTGTGTGTCCCCTGCATGTCCATACACCAGACCCTTAGACTAGATGCATGTACCAGCACCTCCTGTGTGTCCCCTGCATGTCCATACACCAGACCCTTAGACTAGATGCATGTACCAACACCTCCTATGTGTCACCTGCATACCCAAACACCAGATCATAAACTAGATGTATACACCAGCACTTTCACTGTGCTAACGGCACTCTCGATCATCCAACCAAAGACTAGATTAATAAACCACCGCTTCTTTGTGCCAACAGCATGGCAAACACCAGACTATAGACTAGATTAATGCACGAGCAGCTTCATTGTGACAACCGCATGGCCATACACCTGACCATAGAATAGATGCACGCACCAGCACCTTCCTGTGCCAACGTCATGGCCATACATCCAACCATATAATAAATGTATGCACCAGCAACCTCATTGTGCCAACAGCATGGCAAACAGACCATAATGACAGGCCAGCAGCTACTACAGACAGGTAACAGGCCAGCAGTTACTACAGGCAGGTAACAGGCCAGCAGTTACTACAGGCAGGTAACAGGCCAGCAGTTACTACAGGCAGGTAACAGGCCAGCAGTTACTACAGGCAGGTAACAGGCCAGCAGTTACTACAGGCAGGTAACAGGCCAGCAGTTACTACAGGCAGGTAACAGGCCAGCAGTTACTACAGGCAGGTAACAGGCCAGCAGTTACTACAGGCAGGTAACAGGCCAGCAGTTACTACAAGCAGATAACAGGCCAGCAGTTACTATAGGCAGGTAACAGGCCAGCATTTACTACAGGCAGGTAACAGGCCAGCAGTTACTACAGGCAGGTAACAAACCAGCAGCTTCTACAAGCAGGTAACAGACCAGCAGCTACTACAGGCAGATAACAGGCCAGCAGTTACTACAGGCAGGAAACAGGCCAGCAGTTACTACAGGCAGGTAACAAACCAGCAGCTTCTACAAGCAGGTAACAGACCAGCAGCTACTTCAGGCAGGTAACAGGCCAATAGTTACTACAGGCAGGTAACATGTCAGCGGATACTACAGTCAGTGAACAAATACAGGCAGGTTACAAACCAGCAGTTACTACAGGCAGGTAACAGGTCAGCAGTTACTACAGGCAGGTAACAGGTCAGCAGTTACTACAGGCAGGTAACAGGTCAGCAGTTACTACAGGCAGGTAACAAACCAGCAGCTTCTACAAGCAGGTAACAGACCAGCAGCTACTACAGGCAGATAACAGGCCAGCAGCTACTACAGGCAGATAACAGGCCAGCAGTTACTACAGGCAGGTAACAGGCCAGCAGTTACTACAGGCAGGAAACAGGCCAGCAGTTACTACAGGCAGGTAACAAACCAGCAGCTTCTACAAGCAGGTAACAGACCAGCAGCTACTTCAGGCAGGTAACAGGCCAATAGTTACTACAGGCAGGTAACATGTCAGCGGATACTACAGTCAGTGAACAAATACAGGCAGGTTACAAACCAGCAGTTACTACAGGCAGGTAACAGGTCAGCAGTTACTACAGGCAGGTAACAGGTCAGCAGATACTACAGGAAGTTAACAAATACTGCAGGCAGGTAACAGGCCAGCAGCTACTGCAGGCAGGTAACAGGTCAGCAGGTACTACAGGCAGGTAACAGATCAGCAGGTACTACAGGCAGGTAACAGGTCAAAGGCTACTACAGGCAGGTAACAGATCAGCAGGTACTACAGGCAGGTAACAGGTCAGCAGCTACTACAGGCAGGTAACAGGCCAACAGCTACTACAGGCAGGTAACAGGCCAGCAGGTACTATGGGCAGGTAACAGGTCAGCAGCGACTATGGACAGGTAACAGGCCAGCAGCTACCACAGGCAGGTAACAAGTCAGCAGCAACTACAGGCAAGTAACAGGCCAACAGGTACTACAGGCAGGTAACAGATCAGCAGGTACTACAGGCAGGTAACAGGTCAGCAGCTACTACAGGCAGGTAATAGGAAAGCAGGTATTATGGGCAGGTAACAGGTCAGCAGCTACTATGGACAGGTAACAAGCCCGCAGCTACCACAGGCAGGTTAAAGGTTAGCAGCTACTACAGACAAGTAACAGGTTAGTAGCTACTACATGCAGATAACAGGTCAGCAGCTACTATGGACAGGTAACAGGCCAGCAGCTACAACAGGCAGGTAACAAGTCAGCAGCAACTACAGGCAAGTAACAGGCCAGCAGGTACTACAGGCAGGTAACAGATCATCAGGTACTACAGGCAGGTAACAGGTCAGCAGCTACTACAGGCAGGTAACAGGTCAGCAGCTACTACAGGCAGGTAACAGGTCAGCAGCTACTACAGGCAGGTAACAGGTCAAAGGCTACTACAGGCAGGTAACTTATCAGCAGGTACTACAGGCAGGTAACAGGTCAGCAGCTACTACAGGCAGGTAACAGGCCAACAGCTACTACATGCAGGTATCAGGTCAGCAGCTACTGCAGGCAGGTAACAGGTCAGCAGGTACTACAGGCAGGTAACAGATCAGCAGGTACTACAGGCAGGTAACAGGTCAAAGGCTACTACAGGCAGGTAACAGATCAGCAGGTACTACAGGCAGGTAACAGGTCAGCAGCTACTACAGGCAGGTAACAGGCCAACAGCTACTACACGCAGGTAACAGGCCAGCAGGTACTATGGGCAGGTAACAGGTCAGCAGCGACTATGGACAGGTAACAGGCCAGCAGCTACCACAGGCAGGTAACAAGTCAGCAGCAACTACAGGCAAGTAACAGGCCAGCAGGTACTACAGGCAGGTAACAGATCATCAGGTACTACAGGCAGGTAACAGGTCAGCAGCTACTACAGGCAGGTAACAGGTCAGCAGCTACTACAGGCAGGTAACAGGTCAGCAGCTACTACAGGCAGGTAACAGGTCAGCAGCTACTACAGGCAGGTAACAGGTCAGCAGCTACTACAGGCATGTAACAGGTCAAAGGCTACTACAGGCAGGTAACTTATCAGCAGGTACTACAGGCAGGTAACAGGTCAGCAGCTACTACAGGCAGGTAACAGGCCAACAGCTACTACATGCAGGTATCAGGTCAGCAGCTACTGCAGGCAGGTAACAGGTCAGCAGGTACTACAGGCAGGTAACAGATCAGCAGGTACTACAGGCAGGTAACAGGTCAAAGGCTACTACAGGCAGGTAACAGATCAGCAGGTACTACAGGCAGGTAACAGGTCAGCAGCTACTACAGGCAGGTAACAGGCCAACAGCTACTACACGCAGGTAACAGGCCAGCAGGTACTATGGGCAGGTAACAGGTCAGCAGCGACTATGGACAGGTAACAGGCCAGCAGCTACCACAGGCAGGTAACAAGTCAGCAGCAACTACAGGTAAGTAACAGGCCAACAGGTACTACAGGCAGGTAACAGATCAGCAGGTACTACAGGCAGGTAACAGGTCAGCAGCTACTACAGGCAGGTAATAGGAAAGCAGGTACTATGGGCAGCTAACAGGTCAGCAGCTACTACATGCAGGTATCAGGTCAGCAGCTACTATAGGCAGGTAACAAGTCAGCAGCTACTACAGGCAGGTAACAAGTCAGCAACTATGAAAGGCAGGTAACAGGCCAGCAGGTAATATGGGCAGCTAACAGGTCAGCAGCTACTATGGACAAGTAACAGGCAAGCAGCTACCACAGGCAGGTAACAAGTCAGCAGCAACTACAGGCAAGTAACAGGCCAGCAGGTTCTACAGGCAGGTAACAGGTCAGCAGTTACTACAGGCAGGTTACAGGTTAGCAGCTACTACAGGCAGGTAACATGTCAGCAGCTACTACAGGCAGGTAACAGGCCAAAGGCTACTACAGGCAGGTAACAGATCAGCAGGTACTACAGGCAGGTAACTGGCCAACAGCTACTACAGGCAGGTAACAGGCCAGCAGGTACTATGGGTAGGTAACAGGTCAGCAGCTGCTATGGACAGGTAACAGGCCAGCAGCTACTATGGACAAGTAACAGGCAAGCAGCTACCACAGGCAGGTAACATGTCAGCAGCTACTACAGGCAGGTAACAGGCCAAAGGCTACTACAGGCAGGTAACAGATCAGCAGGTACTACAGGCAGGTAACTGGCCAACAGCTACTACAGGCAGGTAACAGGCCAGCAGGTACTATGGGTAGGTAACAGGTCAGCAGCTGCTATGGACAGGTAACAGGCCAGCAGCTACTATGGACAGGTAACAGGCCAGCAGCTACCACAGGCAGGTAACAAGTCAGCAGCAACTACAGGCAAGGTATCAGGTCAGCAGCTACTACAGGCAGGTAACAGGTCAAAGGCTACTACAGGCAGGTAACAGATCAGCAGGTACTACAGGCAGGTAACAGGTCAGCAGCTACTACAGGCAGGTAACAGGCCAACATCTACTATAGGCAGGTAACAGGCCAGCAGGTACTATGGGTAGGTAACAGGTCAGCAGCTGCTATGGACAGGTAACAGGCCAGCAGCTACTATGGACAGGTAACAGGCCAGCAGCAACCACAGGCAGGTAACAAGTCAGCAGCAACTACAGGCAGGTAACAGGTCAAAGGCTACTACAGGCAGGTAACAGGTCAAAGGCTACTACAGGCAGGTAACAGATCAGCAGGTACTACAGGCAGGTAACAGGTCAGCAGCTACTACAGGCAGGTAACAGGCCAACATCTACTACAGGCAGGTAACAGGCCAGCAGGTAATATGGGCAGGTAACAGGTCAGCAGCTACTATGGACAGGTATCAGGTCAGCAGCTACTATGGACAGGTAACAGGCCAGCAGCTACCACAGGCAGGTAACAAGTCAGCAGCAACTACAGGCAAGTAACAGGCCAGCAGGTACTACAGGCAGGTAACAGATCAGCAGGTACTACAGGCAGGTAACAGGTCAGCAGCTACTACAGGCAGGTAATAGGCCAGCAGGTACTATGGGCAGGTAACAGGTCAGCAGCTACTATGGACAGGTAACAAGCCAGCAGCTACCACAGGCAGGTTAAAGGTTAGCAGCTACTACAGACAAGTAACAGGTTAGTAGCTACTACATGCAGATAACAGGACAGCAGCTATTACAGACTGGTAACAGATCAGCAGGTACTACAGGCAGGTAACAGGTCAGCAGCTACTACAGGCAGGTAACAGGCCAACAACTACTACAGGCAGGTAACAGGCCAGCAGCTACTACAGGCAGGTATCAGGCCAGCAGCTACTACAGACAGGTAACAGGCCAACAGCTACGACAGACAGGTAACAGGCCAGCAGCTGACTACAGGCAGGTAACAGGCCAACAGCTAACTACAGGCAGGTAAAAGGCCAGCAGCTAACTACAGGCAGGTAACAGGCCAGCAGCTAACTACAGGCAGGTAACAGGTCAGCAGCTAACTACAGGCAGGTAACAGGCCAGCAGCTAACTACAGGCAGGTAACAGGCCAGCAGCTACTACAGGCAGGTAACAGGCCAGCAACTACTACAGGCAGGTAACAGGCCAGCAACTACAACAGGCAGGTAACAGGGCAGCAGGTACTACAGGCAGGTAACAGGTCAGCAGCCACTACAGGCAGGTAACAGGTCAGCAGCTACTACAGGCAGGAAACAGGCAAGGAGCTACTACAGGCAGGTAACAGGTCAGCAGGTACTAGAGGCAGGTAACAGGTCAGCAGGTACTACAGGCAGATAACAGGTCAGCTGATACTGCAGGCAGATAACAAGCCAACAGGTACTACAGGCTTTCATGATTTTCCTCACAACTGTAACAGACATTAATTAGTAAGTTGTCCTCACAACTGTAGCAGACATTAATTAGTAAGTAAGTTGCCTCACAACTGTAACAGACATTTATTAGTCAATTGTCCTCACAACTGTAACAGACATTAATTAGTAAGTTGTCCTCACAACTGTAACAGACATTAATTAGTCATTTGTCCTCACAACTGTAACAGACATTAATTAGTAAGTAAGATGTCCTCACAACTGTAACAGACATTAATTAGTAAGTTTACCTCACAACCATAACATACATTAATTAGTAAGTTGTCCTCACAACAGTAACAGACATTAATAAGTAAGTTGTCCTCACAACTGTAACAGACATTAATTAGTAAGTTGTCCTCACAACTGTAACAGACATTAATTAGTAAGTTGTCCTCACAACTGTAACAGACATTAATTAGTAAGTTGTCCTCACAACTGTAACAGACATTAATTAGTAAGTTGTCCTCACAACTGTAACAGACATTAATTAGTAAGTAAGTTGTCCTCACAACTGTAACAGACATTAATTAGTAAGTTGTCCTCACAACTGTAACAGACATAAATTAGTAAGTTGTCCTCACAACTGCAACAGACATAAATTAGTAAGTTGTCCTCACAACTGTAACAGACATTAATTAGTAAGTTGTCCTCACAACTGTAACAGACATTAATTAGTAAGTTATCCCTCACAACTGCAACAGACATTAATTAGTAAGTTGTCCTCACAACTGTAACAGACATTAATTAGTAAGTAAGTTGTCCTCACAACTGTAACAGACATTAATTAGTAAGTTGTCCTCACAACTGTAACAGACATAAATTAGTAAGTTGTCCTCACAACTGTAACAGACATTAATTAGTAAGTTGTCCTCACAACTGTAACAGACATTAATTAGTAAGTAAGTTGTCCTCACAACTGTAACAGACATTAATTAGTAAGTAAGTTGTCCTCACAACTGTAACAGACATTAATTAGTAAGTAAGTTGTCCTCACAACTGTAACAGACATAAATTAGTAAGTTGTCCTCACAACTGTAACAGACATAAATTAGTAAGTTGTCCTCACAACTGTAACAGACATTAATTAGTAAGTTGTCCTCACAACTGTAACAGACATAAATTAGTAAGTTGTCCTCACAACTGTAACAGACATTAATTAGTAAGTTGTCCTCACAACTGTAACAGACATTAATTAGTAAGTTATCCCTCACAACTGCAACAGACATAAATTAGTAAGTTGTCCTCACAACTGTAACAGACATTAATTAGTAAGTTGTCCTCACAACTGTAACAGACATTAATTAGAAAGTAAGTTGTCCTCACAACTATAACAGACATTAATTAGTAATTAATTAATTGTAACAGACATAAATAAGTAAGTTGTCCTCCCAACTGAGACAGACATTAATTAGAAAGTAAGTTGTCCTCACAACTGTAACAGACATTATTTAGTAAGTTGTCCTCACAACTGTAACAGACATTAATTAGTAAGTTATCCCCCCATTTATAACAGACATTAATAAGTAAGTTGTCCTCTCAACTGTAACAGACATTAATTAGTAAGTAAGTTGTCCTCACAACTGAAACAGACATTAATTAGTAAGTTATCCTCACAATTGTAACAGACATTAATTAGCAAATCAGTTGTCCTCACAACTGTAACAGACATTAATTCATTAATTAGAAAGTTGTCCTTACAACTATAACAGACATTAATAAGTAATTAATTAATTGTAACAGACATTAATAAGTAAGTTGTCCTCCCAACTGAGACAGACATTAATTAGAAAGTAAGTTGTCCTCACAACTGTAACAGACATTATTTAGTAAGTTGTCCTCACAACTGTAACAGACATTAATTAGTAAGTTATCCCCCCATTTATAACAGACATTAATAAGTAAGTTGTCCTCTCAACTGTAACAGACATTAATTAGTAAGTAAGTTGTCCTCACAACTGAAACAGACATTAATTAGTAAGTTATCCTCACAATTGTAACAGACATTAATTAGCAAATCAGTTGTCCTCACAACTGTAACAGACATTAATTCATTAATTAGAAAGTTGTCCTTACAACTGTAACATACATTAATTAGTAAGTTGTCCTCACAACTGTAAAAGACATAAATTGGTACAAAAAGGTAAATCATACATTAGGGATACTAATGATTTTTTGGCTAAAATTAAACAACTAGAAGGCTTTAATGATAATACTGTACTTGCCACATGGGATGTATGCAGTTTATATACTGTTATCCCACATAATGTGGGCATTGATTGTGTTCAGGAGCAGCTTGATGCATGTGGCAAATACAATGGATCACAAATAGGATTTATGATAGACCTATTGGAGGCCATTTTGACACAGAATTATTTTCTTTTTGATAGGATGTTCTATATGCAAAATACAGGCACAGCGATGGGGTCCAATGTGGCCCCATCCTATGCCTGTCTGGTGATAGATCATATAGAAGAAACCATTGTTTATAACCATACTTCATTCCAAAAGCATTGTTTGGCATGGTATAGGTATATAGATGACCTATTCATCGTTTGGCAGGCTACCCCTGAATGTCTCACTCAACTAAAAAATTATATTGAAAGGTCCGTGCCATTTATACAGTTTACATCTAAACATGATAACATACAAATTGAATTCCTTGATACCTTAGTGTATAAATATGATGGTCATTTAAAAACTGACCTATTTGTTAAGGCAACTGACAGAAATACACTATTACATAGAAATAGCTTTCATCCACCTGCTATATTTAAATCAGTACCTAAATCACAATTTTTAAGAGTAGATAGAATTGTATCAGACCCTATTGTAAAAGAACGTAGATTAAATGAAATACAATCTAATTTCAAGCAGAGAGGACACCCTAATGAAGAGTTGGTAAATGTGAGATCTAATTTTCATAACAAAAGCAATAGTTTAAATAATGACAGACTTACCTTTGTCAGTACATATAATACTCTTGGCTATAAAATACAAGGTATTCTTAAGCATAATTGGCATATCCTAAGAGATTCATGTCCTGATATTAAGGAGTTTAGTCAAATTCCCAGAGCTGCATACCGTAAAGGGTATACTTGTGGCAGAAGGATTACTAAAGCAGTTGTTAATTCAGATACTAGAGTATCTCCATTCTTTGGAAAACCAAAGAATGGTACTTTTCCCTGCCTTGGTTGCCCACATTGCAACAGTGTTATGAAAGAGGGTGAAATCTGCCACCCCTACTCTGGTTGTAAATTTAAAATACCTGCTTACTATACCTGTAATTCATCGGACATAAATGTCCCTGTGGGCTGTTATACATAGGTGAGACCACCCAAAGGATAAGAGACCGGATAGGTCAACATAAATCTACTATCAGAAATACTGGGACAAAAGATCTCCCTGTACCGGCTCATTTCTTAAAAATGGGTCATCAGGTTAATCAGCTCCGTTTTATGGTGTTAGATCAAATTAAAAGAAAACCTGGGGGGGGGGGGGTGATAGACATAAAGAGCTCCTATATAGAGAGGCTAAATGGATATGGAAATTGGATACACTATACCACAAAGGTATGAATAGGGAATTTGATCTTAACCCATTGTCGTGATTTTATACAATTGAGCTATTTTATGTATATATGGTTTGATTATAGTTGTCTACTAGGATCTGTTAATCTGTAGGTGGTTATGTTAAATTTGAGCTTCCTCTTCAGTTTTGTTTTTAATCTTGGCCCACTGGGATACATTAAAAAGGCAATATAGGGTTAAAATTGTTAGGGTTGCTCTTCATGTAAGATTTTTTATAACCCCGCCCATCATGTGTCTTCCTATTGGTCCATGTTTTAAGTAGCACTGCTATAAATTGTTTGTATGTGCATTGCTTTTTTAGCTTGACAAAGGGGCAGGTGCCCGAAACGTTGCTGTTCACCTAATAAAAGGTTCTTTCACATTTGAGAGTGCAACATCTTCTGTTTTTGATTAATTAGTAAGTAAGTTGTCCTCACAACTGTAACAGACATTAATTAGTCATTTGTCCTCACAACTGTAACAGACATTAATTAGTAAGTAAGTTGTCCTCACAACAGTAACACACATTAATTAGTAAGTTGTCCTCACAACTGTAACAGACATTAATTATTAAGTAAGTTGTCCTCACAAGTGTAACAGACATTAATTAGTAAGTTGTCCTCACAACTGTAACAGACATTAATTAGTAACTTGTCCTCACAACTGTAACAGACATTAATTAGTAAGTTGTCCTCACAACTATAACAGACATAAATTAGTAAATTGTCCTCACAACTGTAACAGACATAAATTAGTAAGTTGTCCTCACAACTGTAACAGATATTTATTAGTAAGTTGTCCTCACAACTGTAACAGACATTATTCAGTAAGTTGTCCTCATAACTGTAACAGACATAAATTAGTAAGTTGTCCTCACAACTGTAACAGATATTTATTAGTAAGTTGTCCTCACAACTGTAAGACATTTATTGGTAAGTTGTCCTCACAACTGTAACAGACATTATTCAGTAAGTTGTCCTCATAACTGTAACAGACATTAATTAGTAAGTAAGTTGTCCTCACAACTGTAACAGAGATTAATTAGTAAGTTGTCCTCACAACTGTAACACACAATAATTAGTAAGTTGTCCTCACAACTGTAACAGACATTTATTAGTAAGTTGTCCTCACAATTCTAACAGACAATAATTAATAAGTTGTCCTCACAACTGTAACATACATTTATTAGTAAGTTGTCCTCACAACTGTAACAGACAATAATTAGTAAGTAAGTTGTCCTCACAACTGTAACAGACATTAATTAGTAAGTTGTCCTCACAACTGTAACATACATAAATTAGTAAGTTGTCCTCACAACTGTAACATACATAAATTAGTAAGTTGTCCTCACAACTGTAACAGACAATAATTAGTAAGTAAGTTGTCCTCACAACTGTAACAGACATTAATTAGTAAGTTGTCCTCACAACTGTAACAGATATTTATTAGTAAGTTGTCCTCACAACTGTAACAGACATTAATTAGTAAGTTGTCATCACAACTGTAACAGACATTAATTAGTAAGTTGTCCTCACAACTGTAGCAGACATTAATTAGTAAGTTATCCTCACATCTGTAACATACATTAATCAGTAAGTTGTCCTTACAACTGAAACAGACATTAATTAGTAAGTTGTCCTCACATCTGTAACATACATTAATCAGTAAGTTGTCCTCACAACTGTAGCAGACATTAATTAGTAAGTTATCCTCACATGTGTAACAGACATTAATTAGTAAGTTGTCCTCACATCTGTAACATACATTAATCAGTAAGTTGTCCTCACAACTGAAACAGACATTAATCAGTAAGTTGTCCTTACATCTGTAACATACATTAATCAGTAAGTTGTCCTCACAACTGTAGCAGACATTAATTAGTAAGTTATCCTCACATGTGTAACAGACATTAATTAGTAAGTTGTCCTCACATCTGTAACAGACATTAATCAGTAAGTTGTCCTCACAACTGTAGCAGACATTAATTAGTACGTTATCCTCACATCCGTAACAGACATTAATTAGTAAGTTGTCCTCACAACTGTAAAATACATTAATTAGTAAGTTGTCCTCACATCTGTAACATACATTAATCAGTAAGTTGTCCTCACAACTGAAACAGACATTAATCAGTAAGTTGTCCTTACATCTGTAACATACATTAATCAGTAAGTTGTCCTCACAAATGAAACAGACATTAATCAGTAAGTTGTCCTTACATCTGTAACATACATTAATCAGTAAGTTGTCCTCACAACTGAAACAGACATTAATCAGTAAGTTGTCCTTACATCTGTAACATACATTAATCAGTAAGTTGTCCTTACATCTGTAACATACATTAATCAGTAAGTTGTCCTTACATCTGTAACATACATTAATCAGTAAGTTGTCCTCACAACTGTAGCAGACATTAATCAGTAAGTTGTCCTCACATCTGTAACATACATTAATCAGTAAGTTGTCCTCACATCTGTAGCAGACATTAATCAGTAAGTTGTCCTCACATCTGTAACATACATTAATCAGTAAGTTGTCCTCACAACTGTAGCAGACATTAATCAGTAAGTTGTCCTCACATCTGTAACATACATTAATCAGTAAGTTGTCCTCACATCTGTAACAGACATTAATCAGTAAGTTGTCCTCACATCTGTAACAGACATTAATCAGTAAGTTGTCCTCACAACTGTAACATACATTAATCAGTAAGTTGTCCTCACAACTGTAGCAGACATTAATCAGTAAGTTGTCCTCACAACTGTAGCAGACATAAATTAGTAAGTTATCCCTCACAACTGTAACAGACATTAATTAGTAAGTTGTCCTCACAACTGTAACAGACATTAATTAGTAAGTTATCCCTCACAACTGTAACAGACATTAATTAGTAAGTTATCCCTCACAACTGTAACAGACATTAATTAGTAAGTTGTCCTCACAACTGTAGCAGACATTAATCAGTAAGTTGTCCTCACATCTGTAACAGACATTAATCAGTAAGTTGTCCTCACAACTGTAGCAGACATTAATTAGTAAGTTGTCCTCACATCTGTAACAGACATTAATCAGTAAGTTGTCCTCACAACTGTAGCAGACATTAATTAGTAAGTTGTCCTCACATCTGTAACAGACATTAATTAGTAAGTTGTCCTCACAACTGTAACAGACATTAATTAGTAAGTTGTCCTCACAACTGTAACAGACATTAATCAGTAAGTTGTCCTCACAACTGTAGCAGACATTAATTAGTAAGTTGTCCTCACATCTGTAACAGACATTAATTAGTAAGTTGTCCTCACATCTGTAACAGACATTAATTAGTAAGTTGTCCTCACATCTGTAACAGACATTAATTAGTAAGTTGTCCTCACATCTGTAACAGACATTAATTAGTAAGTTGTCCTCACATCTGTAACAGACATTAATTAGTAAGTTGTCCTCACAACTGTAACAGACATTAATTAGTAAGTTGTCCTCACATCTGTAACATACATTAATCAGTAAGTTGTCCTCACAACTGTAGCAGACATTAATTAGTAAGTTATCCTCACATGTGTAACAGACATTAATTAGTAAGTTGTCCTCACATCTGTAACATACATTAATCAGTAAGTTGTCCTCACAACTGAAACAGACATTAATCAGTAAGTTGTCCTTACATCTGTAACATACATTAATCAGTAAGTTGTCCTCACAACTGTAGCAGACATTAATTAGTAAGTTATCCTCACATGTGTAACAGACATTAATTAGTAAGTTGTCCTCACATCTGTAACAGACATTAATCAGTAAGTTGTCCTCACAACTGTAGCAGACATTAATTAGTACGTTATCCTCACATCCGTAACAGACATTAATTAGTAAGTAAGTCCACGGATTCCTCCTTTACTTGTGAGATATTATCCTCCTGCTAACAGGAAGTGGCAAAGAGCACCACAGCAGAGCTGTCTATATAGCTCCTCCCTTGACTCCACCCCCCAGTCATTCGACCAAAGGTATAGGAAGAAAAAAAAGAAACTAAAAGGTGCAGAAGTGACTGAAGTTTTAAATCAAAAAATATAATCTGTCTTAAAATGACAGGGCGGGCCGTGGACTCGTCGTATCATAGAAGAAATCAATTTATCAGGTAAGCATAAATTTACTTTTCTTCTATAAGATACGACAAGTCCACGGATTCATCCTTTACTTGTGGGATACAATACCAAAGCTACAGGACACGGATGAACGGGAGGGACAAGACAGATGCCTAAACAGAAGGCACCACTGCTTGAAGAAATTTTCTCCCAAAAATAGCCTCTGAAGAAGCAAAAGTATCAAATTTGTAAAATTTGGAAAAGGTATGAAGGGAAGACCAAGTCGCAGCCTTACAAATCTGTTCAACAGAAGCATCGTTTTTAAAAGCCCATGTGGAAGCCACCACTCTAGTAGAGTGAGCTGTAATCCTTTCAGGAGGCTGCTGTCCAGCAGTCTCGTATGACAACCGGATGATGCTTTTCATCCAAAAAGAAAGAGGTAGCCATAGCTTTATGACCTCTAAATTTTCCAGAATAGACAACAAACAGAGAAGATGTTTGACGGAAATCTTTGGTCGCAAATAAAACTTCAAAGCACGAACCACATCCAAGTTGTGTAACAGACGCTCCTTCTAAGAAGAAGGGTTAGGACACAGAGAAGGAACAACAATTTCCTGATTAATATACTTAGTAGTAACAACCTTAGGAAGGAATCCAGGTTTGGTACGCAAAACCACCTTTTAAGAAAGGAAAACTAGATGAGGAGAGTCGCATTGCAATGCAGATAGTTCAGAAACTCTTCGAGCCGAAGAGATAGCAACTAAAAACAGAACTTTCCAAGATAGAAGCTTAATATCTATGGAATGCATAGGTTCAAACGGAACCCCTTGAAGAACTTTAAGAACTAAATTCAAACTCCATGGTGGAGCAATAGTTTTTAAACACAGGCTTGATTCTAATCAAAGCCTGACAAAACGACTGAACGTCTGGAACATCTGCCAGACGCTTGTGCAGTAAAATTGATAAAGCAGATATCTGTCCCTTTAGGGAACTAGCTGATAACCCCTTCTCCAATCCTTCTTGGAGAAAGGACAAAACCCTAGGAATCCTGATCTTACTTCATGAGTAACCTTTGGATTCGCACCAATAAAGATATTTACGCCATATCTTATGGTAAATTTTCCTAGAGACAGGCTTTCGAGCCTGAATCAAGGTATCTATGACCGACTCAGAGAATCCCCGCTTAGATAAAATCAAGCGTTCAATCTCCAGGCAGTCAGCCGCAGAGAAACTAGATTTGGATGCTGGAACGGACCTTGAATGAGAAGGTCCTGTCTCAGTGGCAGTTTTCACTGTGGCAGAGATGACATTTCCACCAGGTCTGCATACCAAGTCCTGCGTGGCCACGCAGGTGCTATCAAAATTACCAAAGCCCTCTACTATTTGATTCTGCCAATCAGACAAGGAAGGAGAGGAAAAGGAGGAAACACATACGCCAGGTTGAACGACCAAGGTATTGCTAGAGCATCTATCAGTACTGCTTGGGGACCCCTTGATCTGGACCCGTAACAAGGAAGTTTGGCATTCTGACGAGATGCCATCAGATCCAATTCTGGTGTGCCCCATTGACGAATAAATTGTGCAAACACCTCAGGATGGAGCTCCCACTCCCCCGGATGAAAAGTCTGTCGACTTAGAAAATCCGCTTCCCAGTTCTCCACTCCTGGGATATAGATTGCTGATAGATGGCAAGAGTGAGTCTCTGCCCATCGAATTATTTTGGAAACCTCTATCATCGCTAGAGAACTCTTTGTTACCCCTTGATGATTGATATATGCTACAGTCGTGATATTGTCCGACTGGAATCTTATGAATTTGGCCGACGCCAGCTGAGGCCACGCCTGAAGCGCGTTGAATATTGCTCTCCGTTCTAGAATATTTATTGGAAGGAGAGCCTCCTCCTAAGTCCACACACCCTGTGCCTTTATGGAATTCCAGACTGCACCCCAGCCCAATAGGCTGGCATCCGTTGTCACTATGACCCATGCTGGCCTGCGGAAACACATTCCCTGGGACAGATGATCCTGTGACAACCACCAAAGAAGAGAGTCTCTGGTCTCTTGATCCAGATTTATCTGAGGAGATAAATTTGCATAGTCCCCATTCCACTGTCTGAGCATGCATAGTTGCAGTGGTCTGAGATGCAAGCGAGCAAACAGAACTATGTCCATTGCCGCTACCATTAGTCCAATTACCTCCATACACTGAGCCACTGACGGCCGAGGAATGGAATGAAGTGCTCGGCAGGTGGTTAAGATCTTTGATTTTCTGACCTCCGTCAGAAAAATTTTCATGTCTACTGAGTCTATCAGAGTTCCCAGGAATGCAACTCGAGAGAGGGACAAGTGAACTCTTCTTTATGTTCACCTTCCACCCGTGAGATCTTAGAAAAGCCAACACGATGTCCGTGTGATATTTGGCTAGTTGACGCCTGAATCAAGATATCGTCCAGATAGGGCGCCACTGCTATGCCCCGCAGCCTTAGAACCGCCAGAAGGGACCCTAGCACCTTTGTGAAAATTCTGGGAGCTGTGGCCAACCCGAAAGGAAGAGCCACAAACTGGTAATGCTTGTCCAAATGGTCTCCATCTTGAAGGATGGGACTCTGAGAAATTTGTTTAGGATCTATTGGAGTAAAACCCCTGCCCCTGTTCTGCTTTTGGAACTGGGCAGATTACCCCCATAGTATATAGGTCTTCTACACAGCGTAAGAACGCCTCTCTTTTTGTCTGGTTTACACATAACCATGAAAGATGAAATCTCCCCCTTGGAGGAGAATCTTTGAATTCTAGAAGATACCCCTGGGTCACAATTTCTAATGTCCAGGAATCCTGAACATCTCTTGCCCAAGCCTGAGCGAAGAGAGAAAGTCTACCCCCCACTAGATCCGGTCCCGGATCGGGGGCTGCCCCTTCATGCTGTCTTGGTAGCAGCAGCGGGCTTCTTGGCCTGTTTACCTTTATTCCAGGTCTGGTTAGTTCTCCAGACAGACTTGGATTGAGCAAAATTCCCCTCCTGCATTGTGGCAGAGGAGGAGGTAGCGGGACCACCTTTGAAGTTTCGAAAGGAACGAAAAACAGAATTTATGTTTACCTGATAAATTACTTTCTCCAACGGTGTGTCCGGTCCACGGCGTCATCCTTACTTGTGGGATATTCTCTTCCCCAACAGGAAATGGCAAAGAGCCCAGCAAAGCTGGTCACATGATCCCTCCTAGGCTCCGCCTACCCCAGTCATTCGACCGACGTTAAGGAGGAATATTTGCATAGGAGAAACCATATGGTACCGTGGTGACTGTAGTTAAAGAAAATAAATTATCAGACCTGATTAAAAAAACCAGGGCGGGCCGTGGACCGGACACACCGTTGGAGAAAGTAATTTATCAGGTAAACATAAATTCTGTTTTCTCCAACATAGGTGTGTCCGGTCCACGGCGTCATCCTTACTTGTGGGAACCAATACCAAAGCTTTAGGACACGGATGAAGGGAGGGAGCAAATCAGGTCACCTAAATGGAAGGCACCACGGCTTGCAAAACCTTTCTCCCAAAAATAGCCTCAGAAGAAGCAAAAGTATCAAACTTGTAAAATTTGGTAAAAGTGTGCAGTGAAGACCAAGTCGCTGCCCTACATATCTGATCAACAGAAGCCTCGTTCTTGAAGGCCCATGTGGAAGCCACAGCCCTAGTGGAATGAGCTGTGATTCTTTCGGGAGGCTGCCGTCCGGCAGTCTCGTAAGCCAATCTGATGATGCTTTTAATCCAAAAAGAGAGAGAGGTAGAAGTTGCTTTTTGACCTCTCCTTTTACCGGAATAAACAACAAACAAGGAAGATGTTTGTCTAAAATCCTTTGTAGCATCTAAATAGAATTTTAGAGCGCGAACAACATCCAAATTGTGCAACAAACGTTCCTTCTTTGAAACTGGTTTCGGACACAGAGAAGGTACGATAATCTCCTGGTTAATGTTTTTGTTAGAAACAACTTTTGGAAGAAAACCAGGTTTAGTACGTAAAACCACCTTATCTGCATGGAACACCAGATAAGGAGGAGAACACTGCAGAGCAGATAATTCTGAAACTCTTCTAGCAGAAGAAATTGCAACTAAAAACAAAACTTTCCAAGATAATAACTTAATATCAACGGAATGCAAGGGTTCAAACGGAACCCCCTGAAGAACTGAAAGAACTAAATTGAGACTCCAAGGAGGAGTCAAAGGTTTGTAAACAGGCTTAATTCTAACCAGAGCCTGAACAAAGGCTTGAACATCTGGCACAGCGGCCAGCTTTTTGTGAAGTAACACAGACAAGGCAGAAATCTGTCCCTTCAGGGAACTTGCAGATAATCCTTTTTCCAATCCTTCTTGAAGGAAGGATAGAATCCTAGGAATCTTAACCTTGTCCCAAGGGAATCCTTTAGATTCACACCAACAGATATATTTTTTCCAAATTTTGTGGTAAATCTTTCTAGTTACAGGCTTTCTGGCCTGAACAAGAGTATCGATAACAGAATCTGAGAACCCTCGCTTCGATAAGATCAAGCGTTCAATCTCCAAGCAGTCAGCTGGAGTGAAACCAGATTCGGATGTTCGAACGGACCCTGAACAAGAAGGTCTCGTCTCAAAGGTAGCTTCCAAGGTGGAGCCGATGACATATTCACCAGATCTGCATACCAAGTCCTGCGGGGCCACGCAGGAGCTATCAAGATCACCGACGCCCTCTCCTGATTGATCCTGGCTACCAGCCTGGGGATGAGAGGAAACGGCGGGAACACATAAGCTAGTTTGAAGGTCCAAGGTGCTACTAGTGCATCCACTAGAGCCGCCTTGGGATCCCTGGATCTGGACCCGTAGCAAGGAACTTTGAAGTTCTGACGAGAGGCCATCAGATCCATGTCTGGAATGCCCCACAGCTGAGTGACTTGGGCAAAGATTTCCGGATGGAGTTCCCACTCCCCCGGATGCAATGTCTGACGACTCAGAAAATCCGCTTCCCAATTTTCCACTCCTGGGATGTGGATAGCAGACAGGTGGCAGGAGTGAGACTCCGCCCATAGAATGATTTTGGTCACTTCTTCCATCGCCAGGGAACTCCTTGTTCCCCCCTGATGGTTGATGTACACAACAGTTGTCATGTTGTCTGATTGAAACCGTATGAACTTGGCCCTCGCTAGCTGAGGCCAAGCCTTGAGAGCATTGAATATCGCTCTCAGTTCCAGAATATTTATCGGTAGAAGAGATTCTTCCCGAGACCAAAGACCCTGAGCTTTCAGGGATCCCCAGACCGCGCCCCAGCCCATCAGACTGGCGTCGGTCGTGACAATGACCCACTCTGGTCTGCGGAATGTCATCCCTCGTGACAGGTTGTCCAGGGACAGCCACCAACGGAGTGAGTCTCTGGTCCTCTGATTTACTTGTATCTTCGGAGACAAGTCTGTATAGTCCCCATTCCACTGACTGAGCATGCACAGTTGTAATGGTCTTAGATGAATGCGTGCAAAAGGAACTATGTCCATTGCTGCTACCATCAACCCGATCACTTCCATGCACTGAGCTATGGAAGGAAGAGGAACGGAATGAAGTATCCGACAAGAGTCTAGAAGTTTTGTTTTTCTGGCCTCTGTCAGAAAAATCCTCATTTCTAAGGAGTCTATTATTGTTCCCAAGAAGGGAACCCTTGTTGACGGAGATAGAGAACTCTTTTCCACGTTCACTTTCCATCCGTGAGATCTGAGAAAGGCCAGGACAATGTCCGTGTGAGCCTTTGCTTGAGGAAGGGACGACGCTTGAATCAGAATGTCGTCCAAGTAAGGTACTACAGCAATGCCCCTTGGTCTTAGCACAGCTAGAAGGGACCCTAGTACCTTTGTGAAAATCCTTGGAGCAGTGGCTAATCCGAAAGGAAGCGCCACGAACTGGTAATGTTTGTCCAGGAATGCGAACCTCAGGAACAGATGATGTTCCTTGTGGATAGGAATATGTAGATACGCATCCTTTAAATCCACCGTGGTCATGAATTGACCTTCCTGGATGGAAGGAAGAATAGTTCGAATGGTTTCCATCTTGAACGATGGAACCTTGAGAAACTTGTTTAAGATCTTGAGATCTAAGATTGGTCTGAACGTTCCCTCTTTTTTGGGAACTATAAACAGATTGGAGTAGAACCCCATCCCTTGTTCTCTTAATGGAACAGGATGAATCACTCCCATTTTTAACAGGTCTTCTACACAATGTAAGAATGCCTGTCTTTTTATGTGGTCTGAAGACAACTGAGACCTGTGGAACCTCCCCCTTGGGGGAAGTCCCTTGAATTCCAGAAGATAACCTTGGGAGACTATTTCTAGCGCCCAAGGATCCAGAACATCTCTTGCCCAAGCCTGAGCGAAGAGAGAGAGTCTGCCCCCCACCAGATCCGGTCCCGGATCGGGGGCCAGCATTTCATGCTGTCTTGGTAGCAGTGGCAGGTTTCTTGGCCTGCTTTCCCTTGTTCCAGCCTTGCATTGGTCTCCAAGCTGGCTTGGCTTGAGAAGTATTACCCTCTTGCTTAGAGGACGTAGCACTTTGGGCTGGTCCGTTTCTACGAAAGGGACGAAAATTAGGTTTATTTTTTGCCTTGAAAGGCCGATCCTGAGGAAGGGCGTGGCCCTTACCCCCAGTGATATCAGAGATAATCTCTTTCAAGTCAGGGCCAAACAGCGTTTTCCCCTTGAAAGGAATGTTAAGTAGCTTGTTCTTGGAAGACGCATCAGCCGACCAAGATTTCAACCAAAGCGCTCTGCGCGCCACAATAGCAAACCCAGAATTCTTAGCCGCTAACCTAGCCAATTGCAAAGTGGCGTCTAGGGTGAAAGAATTAGCCAATTTGAGAGCATTGATTCTGTCCATAATCTCCTCATAAGGAGGAGAATCACTATCGACCGCCTTTATCAGCTCATCGAACCAGAAACATGCGGCTGTAGCGACAGGGACAATGCATGAAATTGGTTGTAGAAGGTAACCCTGCTGAACAAACATCTTTTTAAGCAAACCTTCTAATTTTTTATCCATAGGATCTTTGAAAGCACAACTATCCTCTATGGGTATAGTGGTGCATTTGTTTAAAGTGGAAACCGCTCCCTCGACCTTGGGGACTGTCTGCCATAAGTCCTTTCTGGGGTCGACCATAGGAAACAATTTTTTAAATATGGGGGGAGGGACGAAAGGAATACCGGGCCTTTCCCATTCTTTATTAACAATGTCCGCCACCCGCTAGGGTATAGGAAAAGCTTCTGGGAGCCCCGGCACCTCTAGGAACTTGTCCATTTTACATAGTTTCTCTGGGATGACCAACTTGTCACAATCATCCAGAGTGGATAATACCTCCTTAAGCAGAATGCGGAGATGTTCCAACTTAAATTTAAATGCAATCACATCAGGTTCAGCTTGTTGAGAAATGTTCCCTGAATCAGTAATTTCTCCCTCAGACAAAACCTCCCTGGCCCCATCAGACTGGGTTAGGGGCCCTTCAGAAATATTATTATCAGCGTCGTCATGCTCTTCAGTATCTAAAACAGAGCAGTCGCGCTTACGCTGATAAGTGTTCATTTTGGCTAAAATGTTTTTGACAGAATTATCCATTACAGCCGTTAATTGTTGCATAGTAAGGAGTATTGCCGCGCTAGATGTACTAGGGGCCTCCTGAGTGGGCAAGACTCGTGTAGACGAAGGAGGGAATGATGCAGTACCATGCTTACTCCCCTCACTTGAGGAATCATCTTGGGCATCATTGTCATTGTCACATAAATCACATTTATTTAAATGAATAGGAATTCTGGCTTCCCCACATTCAGAACACAGTCTATCTGGTAGTTCAGACATGTTAAACAGGCATAAACTTGATAACAAAGTACAAAAAACGTTTAAAATAAAACCGTTACTGTCACTTTAAATTTTAAACTGAACACACTTTATTACTGCAAATGCGAAAAAACATGAAGGAATTGTTCAAAATTCACCAAATTTTCACCACAGTGTCTTAAAGCCTTAAAAGTATTGCACACCAAATTTGGAAGCTTTAACCCTTAAAATAACGGAACCGGAGCCGTTTTGAACTTTAACCCCTTTACAGTCCCTGGTATCTGCTTTGCTGAGACCCAACCAAGCCCCAAGGGGAATACGATACCAAATGACGCCTTCAGAAAGTCTTTTCTAAGTATCAGAGCTCCTCTCACATGCGACTGCATGCCATGCCTCTCAAAAACAAGTGCGCAACACCGGCGCGAAAATGAGGCTCTGCCTATGCTTTGGGAAAGCCCCTAAAGAATAAGGTGTCTAAAACAGTGCCTGCCGATATTATTATATCAAAATACCCAGATAAAATGATTCCTCAAGGCTAAATATGTGTTAATAATCAATCGATTTAGCCCAAAAAAAGTCTACAGTCTTAATAAGCCCTTTTTGAAGCCCTTATTTACGATCGTAATAAACATGGCTTACCGGATCCCATAGGGAAAATGACAGCTTCCAGCATTACATCGTCTTGTTAGAATGTGTCATACCTCAAGCAGCAAGAGACTGCTCACTGTTCCCCCAACTGAAGTTAATTGCTCTCAACAGTCCTGTGTGGAACAGCCATGGATTTTAGTGACGGTTGCTAAAATCATTTTCCTCATACAAACAGAAATCTTCATCTCTTTTCTGTTTCTGAGTAAATAGTACATACCAGCACTATTTCAAAATAACAAACTCTTGATTGAATAATAAAAACTACAGTTAAACACTAAAAAACTCTAAGCCATCTCCGTGGAGATGTTGCCTGTACAACGGCAAAGAGAATGACTGGGGTAGGCGGAGCCTAGGAGGGATCATGTGACCAGCTTTGCTGGGCTCTTTGCCATTTCCTGTTGGGGAAGAGAATATCCCACAAGTAAGGATGACGCCGTGGACCGGACACACCTATGTTGGAGAAATTATTCTGTTTGGCCCTCATTCTATTTATCTTATCCTGAGGAAGAGCATGGCCTTTTCCTCCAGTGATGTCGGAAATGATCTCCTTCAGTTCAGGCCCGAATAGGGTCTTACCCTTGAAAGGAATAGCTAATAGCTTAGATTTTTATGACACATAAGCAGACCAGGACTTAAGCCATAACGCTCTACGCGCTAAAATGGCAAAACCTGAATTCTTTGCCGCTAATTTAGCCAGTTGAAAAGAGGCATCTGTAATAAAAGAATTAGCTAGCTTGAGAGCCTTAATTCTATCTAAAATATCATCCAATGGGGTCTCAACCTTAAGAGCCTCCTCTAGAGCCTTGAACCAAAGAGCAGCTGCAGTAGTTACAGGAACAATGCACGCTATAGGTTGCAGAAGAACACCCTGATGAATAAATATTTTCTTTAGAAGACCCTCTAATTTTTTATCCATAGGATCTTTGAAAGCACAACTGTCCTCAATAGGTATAGTTGTACGCTTAGCTAGGGTAGAAATAGCTCCCTCCACCTTAGGGAATGTCTGCCACGAATCCCGAATGGTGTCAGATATGGGAAACATTTTCTTAAAAGTAGGAGGGAAAGAGAACAGAATGCCTGGTCTATCCCATTCCTTAGTAACAATGTCCGAAATCCTCTTAGGGACCGGAAAAACATTAGTGTAAGTAGGAACCTCTAGATCTCTATCCATTTTACACAATTTCTCTGGTGGAATTACAATAGGGTCACAATCATCCAGAGTCACTAAAACCTCCCTGAGTAACAAGCGGAGGTGCTCAAGCTTAAACTTAAAAGCCGTCATATCTGTTTGAGGGAACATCTTTCATGAATCAGAAAGCTCTCCCTCAGACAGCAATTCCCCTACCCCCAATTCAGAACATTGTGAGGGAACATCGGAGATGGCTAATAAAGCGTCAGAGGGCTCAGCATTTACTCTCATACCGGACCTACTGTGCTTCCCCTGCAAACCAGGCAGTTTAGATAATACCTCTGTGAGGGTAGTAGACATAACTGTGGCCATATCTTGCAGGGTGAAAGAATTAGACGCCCTAGAAGTACTTGGCGTCGCTTGTGCGGGCGTTAAAGGTTGTGAAACTTGGGGAGAAGTAGATGGCAAAACCTGATTCTCTTCTGACTGAGAATCATCCTGAGACATACTTTTATCAGCTAAAATATGATCTCTGCAATGTAAGGCCCTTTCAGTACATGAGGGACACATTTTAAGTGGGGGTTCCACAATGGCTTCTAAACACATGGAACATTGGCTTTCCTCAATGTCAGACATGTTAAACAGGCTAGTAATGACCACAAACAGGCTTGAAAACACTTTATTTAGTGAAAAAATAACAATCTTAAAAAACGGTACTGCGCCTTTAAGAGAAAAAACATAATTTATGCTTACCTGATAAATTTATTTCTCTTGTAGTGTATCCAGTCCACGGATCATCCATTACTTGTGGGATATTCTCCTTCCCAACAGGAAGCTGCAAGAGGATCACCCACAGCAGAGCTGCTATGTAGCTCCTCCCCTCACTGCCATATCCAGTCATTCGACCGAAACAAGCCGAGAAAGGAGAAACCATAGGGTGCAGTGGTGACTGTAGTTTAATTAAAATTTAGACCTGCCTGAAAAGGACAGGGCGGGCCGTGGACTGGATACACTACAAGAGAAATAAATTTATCAGGTAAGCATAAATTATGTTTTCTCTTGTTAAGTGTATCCAGTCCACGGATCATCCATTACTTGTGGGATACCAATACCAAAGCTAAAGTACACGGATGATGGGAGGGACAACGCAGAAACTTAAACGGAAGGAACCACTGCCTGTAGAACCTTTCTCCCAAAAACAGCCTCCGAAGAAGCAAAAGTATCAAATTTGTAAAATTTGGAAAAAGTATGAAGCGAAGACCAAGTTGCAGCCTTGCAAATCTGTTCAACAGAGGCCTCATTTTTAAAGGCCCAGGTGGAAGCCACAGCTCTAGTAGAATGAGCTGTAATCCTTTCAGGAGGCTGCTGTCCAGCAGTCTCATAGGCTAAACGGATTATACTCCTAAGCCAAAAAGAGAGGTTGCCGAGGCCTTCTGACCTCTCCTCTGTCCAGAGTAAACAACAAACAGGTTAGATGTTTGGCGAAAATCTTTAGTAGCCTGTAAGTAAAACTTCAAGGCATGGACTACGTCTAGATAATGCAAAAGACGTTCCTTCTTTGAAGAAGGATTAGGACATAATGAAGGAACAACAATCTCTTGATTGATATTCTTGTTAGAAACCACCTTAGGTAAAAACCCAGGTTTTGTACGCAGAACAACTTTATCTGAATGAAAGATCAGATAAGGAGAATCACAATGTAAGGCAGATAACTCTGAGACTCTTCGAGCCGAGGAAATAGCCATCAGAAAAAGAACTTTCCATGAAAGAAGTTTGATATCAATAGAATGAAGGGGTTCAAACGGAACCCCTTGAAGAACTTTAAGAACCAAGTTTAAGCTCCATGTAGGAGCAACAGGTTTAAACACAGGCTTAATTCTAACTAAAGCCTGACAAAATGCCTGAACGTCTGGAACTTCTGCCAGACGCTTGTGTAAAAGAATAGACAGAGCAGAAATATGTCCCTTTAAAGAACTAGCTGATAATCCTTTGTCCAAACCCTCTTGGAGAAAGGACAATATCCTAGGAATCCTAACCCTACTCCATGAGTAATTCTTGGATTCACACCAATGAAGATATTTACACCATATCTTGTGGTAAATTTTCCTGGTGACAGGCTTTCGTGCCTGTATTAAGGTATCAATTACTGACTCGGAGAAGCCAGGCTTTGATAGGATAGAGCGTTCAATCTCCATGCAGTCAGTCTCAGAGAAAGTAGATTCGGATGATTGAAAGGACCTTGTATTAGAAGGTCTTGTCTCAGAGGCAGGGTCCATGGTGGAAAGGATGACATGTCCACTAGGTCTGCATACCAGGTCCTGCGTGGCCACGCAGGCGCTATCAATATCACCAATGCTCTTTCCTGTTTGATTTTGGCAATCAGACAAGGGAGCAGAGGAAACGGTGGAAACACATAAGCCAGGTTGAAGAACCAAGGCGCTGCTAGAGCATCTATCAGTGCCGCTTCTGGGTCCCTGGACCTGGATCCGTAACAAGGAAGCTTGGCGTTCTGGCGAGACGCCATGAGATCCAATTCTGGTTTGCCTCAACGTAGAACCAATTGCGCAAACACCTCCGGATGGAGTTCCCATTCCCCCGGATGAAAAGTCTGACGACTTAGAAAATCCGCCTCCCAGTTCTCTACACCTGGGATATGGATCGCTGATAGGTGGCAAGAGTGAGTCTCTGCCCAGCGAATTATCTTGTAGACTTCTGACATCGCTAGGGAACTCCTGGTTCCCCTTGATGGTTGATGTAAGCCGCAGTCGTGATGTTGTCCGACTGAAATCTGATGAACCTCAGTGTTGCTATCTGAGGCCAAGCCAGAAGAGCATTGAATATTGCTCTTAACTCCAGAATATTTATTGAGAGGAGTTTCTCCTCCTGAGTCCATGAACCCTGAGCCTTCAGGGAGTTCCAGACTGCACCCCAACCTAGAAGGCTGGCATCTGTTGTTACAATTGTCCAATCTGGTCTGCGAAAGGTCATACCCTTGGACAGATGGGCCCGAGATAACCACCAGAGAAGAGAATCTCTGGTTTCCTGATCCAGATTTAGTAGAGGGGACAAATCTGTGTAATCCCCATTCCACTGACTGAGCATGCATAATTGCAGCGGTCTGAGATGCAGGCGCGCGAATGGCACTATGTCCATCGCCGCTACCATTAAGCCGATTACTTCCATGCACTGAGCCACCGTGGGGCGCGGAATGGAGTGAAGAACACGGCAAGCATTTAGAAGTTTTGATAACCTGGACTCCGTCAGGTAAATTTTCATTTCTACAGAATCTATTAGAGTCCCTAGGAAGGAAACCCTTGTGAGAGGAGATAGAGAACTCTTTTCTTCGTTCACTTTCCACCCATGCGACCTCAGGAATGCCAGAACTATCTCTGTATGAGATTTGGCAATTTGAAAGCTTGACGCCTGTATCAGGATGTCGTCCAGGTAAGGAGCCACCGCTATGCCTCGCGGTCTTAGGACCGCCAGAAGTGAGCCCAGAACCTTTGTAAAAATTCTTGGGGCTGTAGCCAACCCGAATGGAAGAGCTACAAATTGGTAATGCCTGTCTAGAAAGGCAAACCTCAGGAACTGATGATGATTCTTGTGAATCGGAATGTGAAGGTAGGCATCCTTTAAGTCCACTGTGGTCATGTACTGACCCTCTTGGATCATGGGTAAAATGGTTCGAATAGTTTCCATCTTGAATGACGGAACTCTGAGGAATTTGTTTAGGATCTTTAAATCCAAAATTGGTCTGAAGGTTCCCTCTTTTTTGGGAACCACAAACAGATTTGAATAAAACCCCTGTCCTTGTTCCGTCCGCGGAACTGGATGGATCACTCCCATTACAAGGAGATCTTGTATGCAGCTTAGGAATGCCTCTTTCTTTATCTGGTTTGCAGATAATCTTGAAAGGTGAAATCTCCCTTGTGGAGGAGAAGCTTTGAAGTCCAGAAGATATCCCTGAGATATAATCTCCAACGCCCAGGGATCCTGAACATCTCTTGCCCACGCCTGGGCGAAGAGAGAGTCTGCCCCCTACTAGATCCGTTGTCGGATAGGGGTCCGCTCCTTCATGCTGTCTTAGAGGCAGCAGCAGGCTTTCTGGCCTGCTTGCCCTTGTTCCAGGACTGGTTAGGTTTCCAGGCCTGCTTGGATTGAGCAAAAGTTCCCTCTTGTTTTGAAGCAGAGGAAGTTGATGCTGCACCTGCCTTGAAATTTCGAAAAGCACGAAAATTAGACTGTTTGGCCTTTGATTTGGCCCTGTCCTGAGGAAGGGTATGACCCTTACCTCCAGTAATGTCAGCAATAATTTCTTTCAAACCAGGCCCGAATAAGGTCTGCCCCTTGAAAGGAATGTTGAGTAATTTAGACTTTGAAGTCACATCAGCTGACCAGGATTTGAGCCATAGCGCCCTACGCGCCTGGATGGCGAATCCGGAATTCTTAGCCGTTAGTTTAGTCAAATGAACAATGGCATCAGAAACAAATGAGTTAGCTAGCTTAAGTGTTCTAAGCTTGTCAACAATTTCAGTCAATGGAGATGTATGGATGGCCTCTTCCAGGGCCTCAAACCAGAATGCCGCCGCAGCAGTGACAGGCACAATGCATGCAAGGGGTTGGAAAATAAAACCTTGTTGAATAAACATTTTCTTAAGGTAACCCTCTAATTTTTTATCCATTGGATCTGAAAAAGCACAACTGTCCTCAACCGGGATAGTGGTACGCTTTGCTATAGTAGAAACTGCTCCCTCCACCTTAGGGACAGTCTGCCATAAGTCCCGTGTAGTGGCATCTATTGGAAACATTTTTCTAAATATAGGAGGTGGGGAAAAGGGCACACCGGGCCTATCCCACTCCTTACTAATAATTTCTGTAAGCCTTTTCGGTATTGGAAAAACATCAGTACTCACCGGCACTGCATAGTATTTATCCAGCCTACACAATTTCTCTGGCACTGCAATTGTGTCACAGTCATTCAGAGCAGCTAATACCTCCCCAAGCAATACACTGAGGTTCTCAAGCTTAAATTTAAAATTAGAAATCTCTGAATCAGGTCTCCCCGATTCAGAGACGTCACCCACAGACTGAAGCTCTCCATCCTCAGGTTCTGCATATTGTGACGCAGTATCAGACATGGCTCTTACAGCATCTACGCGCTCTGTATCTCGTCTAACCCCAGAGCTATCGCGCTTGCCTCTCAATTCAGGCAATCTGGATAATACCTCTGACAGGGTATTATTCATGATTGCAGCAATGTCCTGCAAAGTAATCGCTATGGGCGTCCCTGATGTACTTGGCGCCATATTAGCGTGCGTCCCTTGAGCGGGAGGCGAAGGGTCCGACACGTGGGGAGAGTTAGTCGGCATAACTTCCCCCTCGACAGACCCCTCTGGTGACAATTCTTTTATAGATAAAGACTGATCTTTACTGTTTAAGGTGAAATTAATACATTTAGTACACATTCTCCTATGGGGCTCCACCATGGCTTTTAAACATAATGAACAAGTATCCTCTGTTTCAGACATGTTTGTACAGACAAGCAATGAGACTAGCAAGCTTGGAAAACACTTTAAACCAAGTTAACAAGCAATATAAAAAACGTTACTGTGCCTTTAAGAGAAACAAATTTTGACAAAATTTTAAATAACAGTGAAAAAAGGCAGTTACACTAACAAATTTTTACAGTGTATGTAGCAAGTCAGCAGAGCATTGCACCCACTTGCAAATGGATGATTAACCCCTTAATAACAAAACAGAATAATAAATGACAAAAACGTTTTTTAAACACAGTCACAACAACTGCCACAGTCTACTGTGGTTGTTACCCTCCTCAAACACGACTTTGAAGCCTTTTGAGCCCTTCAGAGATGTCCTGTATCATGCAGAGGGAAGCTGAATGTCTCTGTCAGTATTTTTAGCTGCACAGAAAAGCACTAAAATAGGCCCTTCCCACTCATATTACAACAGTGGAAAGCCTCAGGAAACTGTTTCTAGGCAAAAATCAAGCCAGCCATGTGGAAAAAAACTAGGCCCCAATAAGTTTTATCACCAAGCATATATAAAAACGATTAAACATGCCAGCAAACGTTTTATATTGCACTTTTATAAGAGTATGCATCTCTGGTAATAAGCCTGATACCAGTCGCTATTAAATCACTAAATTTAGGCTTAACTTACATTAATCCGGTACCAGCAGCATTTTTCTAGCAAATTCCATCCCTAGAAATATGTTAGCTGCACATACCTTATTGCAGGAAAACCTGCACGCCATTCCCCCTCTGAAGTTACCTCACTCCTCAGAATATGTGAGAACGGCAGTGGATCTTAGTTACTTCTGCTAAGATCATAGAAATCACAGGCAGATTCTTCTTCTAATGCTGCCTGAGATGAAACAGTACACTCCGGTACCATTTAAAAATAACAAACTTTTGATTGAAGTTAAAAAACTAACTATGTGTTAGACCTTCGATTTGGCCCAATACAGCTCACAAAGGCCCACCGGAGTTGGAGCTTGCTGCTTGCTTGAGAAAAACAACTGCGCAACTGAGGCGCGAAAATAGGCACCGCCCATCTCACTCGATGTCTCACAGCCTAAATTAACCACACCAGAGCGGTCTAAAACCTAGCCATGTGGGTTCATATACCCCTAAATGAAGCCATGTGTACCCTTCTTAATAAAGCATAAAAATGTCTCTCCTTTAAAAACGTTATCTGCACTCCCAGACATGTAAACGTTTGCCCACAAACATTCAAACATCAGTGTCAAACATTTTTATATAGCCCATATATGCAAGCTCAGTAATACCCCTCTTTATACTTTAGGATTACTGCTTACCCTCTCCCTCATGGGGATACTGTCAGACAATTCTGAAATAACACAGTCTCTCCAGAAAAAAATGACTGAACATACCTCACTGCTTATAGCATGAAAACGTTCCTCACACTGAAGTTTCTTAAGTACTCCTCAGCCATTCTGTGCGAACTGCACTGGATCTTAGTAACAACTGCTAAGATCATCAGCCTCCAGACAGAAGTCTTCATCCATCTGCTGCCTGGGAAAAAGTAGCACTCACCGGTACCATTTAAAATAAAAAAACTCTTGCTTGATGAAAATAAAAACTAACATTTTATCACCTCTTTCACTTTACCCTTCCTAGTACTTAGAGTAGGCAAAGAGAATGACTGGGGGGTGGAGTCAAGGGAGGAGCTATATAGACAGCTCTGCTGTGGTGCTCTTTGCCACTTCTTGTTAGCAGGAGGATAATATCCCACAAGTAAAGGATGAATCCGTGGACTCGTCGTATCTTATAGAAGAAATACATTAATTAGTAAGTAAGTTGTCCTCACAACTGTAACAGACATTAATTAGTAAATAAGTTGTCCTCACAACTGTAAAAGACATTAATTAGTAAGTTGTCCTCACAGCTGTAACAGACATTAATTAGTAAGTTGTCCTCACAACTGTAACATACATAAATTAGTAAGGTATAGTAAGTTGTCCTAACAACTGTAACAGATATTTATTAGTAAGTTGTCCTCACAACTGTAACAGACATTAATTAGTAAGTTGTCCTCACAACTGTAACAGAGATTAATTAGTAAGTAAGTTGTCCTCACAACTGTAACAGACATTAATTAGTAAGTTGTCCTAACAACTGTAACACACATTTATTAGTAAGTTGTCCTCACAACTGTAACAGACATAAATTAGTAAGTTGTCCTCGTCACTGTAACATACATAAATTAGTAAGTTGTCCTCACAACTGTAACAGATATTTATTAGTAAGTTGTCCTCACAATTGTAACAGACATTAATTAGTAAGTTGTGCTCACAACTGTAACAGACATTAATTAGTAAGTTGTCCTCACAACTGTAGCAGACATTAAATTAGTAAGTTGTCCTCACAATTGAAACAGACATTAATTAGTAAGTTATCCTCACATCTGTAACAGACATTAATCAGTAAGTTGTCCTCACAATTGTAACAGACATTAATTAGTAAGTAAGTTGTCCTCACAACTGTAACAGACATTAATTAGTAAATCAGTTGTCCTCACAACTGTAACAGACGTTAATTCATTAATTAGAAAGTTGTCCTTACAACTTTAACAGACATTAATGAGTAAGTAAGTTGTCCTCACAACTGTAACAACAATAAATTAGTAAGTTGTCCTCACAACTATAGCAGACATTAATTAGTAAGTTGTCCTCACAACTTTAAAATACATTAATTAGTAAGTAAGTTGTCCTCACAACAGAAACAGACATTAAAGTAAGTTGTCCTCACAGCTGTAACAGACATTAATAAGTTGTCCTCACTCACAACTGTAACAGACATTAATTAGTAAGTTGTCCTCACAACTGTAAAATACATTAATTAGTAAGTTGTCCTCACAGCTGTAACAGACATTAATTAGTAAGTTGTCCTCACAGCTGTAACAGACATAAATTAGTAAGTTGTCCTCACAACTGTAACAGACATTTATTAGTAAGTTGTCCTCATAACTGTAACAGACATTATTCAGTAAGTTTTCCTCACAAATGTAACAGACATTAATTAGTAAGTAAGTTGTCCTCACAACTGTAACAGACATTATTTAGTAAGTTGTCCTCACAACTGTAACAGACATTATTTAGTAAGTTGTCCTCACAACTGTAGCAGACATTAATTAGTAAGTTGTCCTCACAACTGTAACATACATTATTTAGTAAGTTGTCCTCACAACTGTAGCAGACATTAATTAGTAAGTTGTCCTCTCAACTGTAACAGACATTAATTAGTAAGTAAGTTGTCCTCACAACTGTAGCAGACATCCTCACAACTTACTAATTAATGTCTGTAACAGATGTGAAGATAACTTACTTACTAATTAATGTGTTACAGTAGTAAGGGACAACTTACTAATTATTGTCTATTACAGTTGTGAGGGACAACTTACTAATTAATGTCTGTTACAGTTGTGAAGACAACTTACTTACTAATTAATAATAAGTAAGTTGTCCTCACAACTGTAACATACATTAATTAGTAAGTTGTCCTCACAACTGTAACAGACATTAATTAGTAAGTTGTCCCTCACAACTGTAACATACATTAATTAGTAAGTTGTCCTCACAACTGTAACAGACATTAGTAAGTAAGTTATCCTTGCATCTCTAACAGACATTAATTAGTAAGTTGTCCTAACAACTGTAACAGACATTAATTAGTAAGTTGTCCTCAAAACTGTAACAGAAATTAATTAGTAAGTAAGTTGTCCTCACAACTGAAACAGACATTAATTAGTAAGTTGTCCCTCACAACTGTAACAGACATTAATTAGTAAGTTTACCTCACAAACATAACAGACATTAATTAGTAAGTTTACCTCACAAACATAACAGACATTAATTAGTAAGTTGTTCTCACAACAGTAACAGACATTAATTAGTAAGTTTTCCTCACAACTGTAACAGACATTAGTAAGTAAGTTGTTCTCACAACAATAACAGACATTAATTAGAAAGTTGACCTCACAACTGTAACATACATTAATTAGTAAGTTGTCCTCACAACTGTAAGACCTTAATTAGTAAGTAAGTTGTCCTCACAACTGTAACACATTAATTAGTAAGTTGTCCTCACAGCTGTAACAGACATTAATTAGTAAGTTGTCTTAACAACTGTAACATATATTTATTAGTAAGTTGTCCTCACAATTGTAACAGACATTTATTAGTAAGTTGTCCTCATAACTGTAACAGACATTATTCAGTAAGTTTTCCTCACAAATGTAACAGACATTAATTAGTAAGTAAGTTGTCCTCACAACTGTAACAGACATTATTTAGTAAGTTGTCCTCACAACTGTAGCAGACATTAATTAGTAAGTTGTCCTCTCAACTGTAACAGACATTAATTAGTAAGTAATTTGTCCTCACAACTGTAACAGACATTATTTAGTAAGTTGTCCTCACAACTGTAGCAGACATTAATTAGTAAGTTATCCTCACATCTGTAACAGACATCCTCACAACTTACTAATTAATGTCTGTAACAGATGTGAGGATAACTTACTTACTAATTAATGTCTATTACAGTAGTGAGGGACAACTTACTAATTATTGTCTATTACAGTTGTGAGGGACAACTTACTAATTAATGTCTGTTATAGTTGTGAAGACAACTTACTTACTAATTAATAATAAGTAAGTTGTCCTCACAACTGTAACATACATTAATTAGTAAGTTGTCCTCACAACTGTAACAGACATTTATTAGTAAGTAAGTTGTCCTCACAACTGTAACAGACATTAATTAGTAAGTTTTCCTCACAACCGTAACAGACATTAATTAGTAAGTTGTTCTCACAACAGTAACAGACATTAATTAGTAAGTTTTCCTCACAAATGTAACAGACATTAATTAGTAAGTAAGTTGTCCTCACAACTGTAACAGACATTATTTAGTAAGTTGTCCTCACAACTGTAACAGTCATTAATTAGTAAGAAAATTGTCCTCACAACTGTAACAGACATTAATTAGTAAGTAATTTGTCCTCACAACTCTAACAGACATTAATTAGTAAATAAGTTGTTCTCACAACTGTAACAGACATTAGAAAAGTAAGTAGTTCTCACAACAATAACAGACTTTAATTAGAAAGTTGACCTCACAACTGTAACATACATTAATTAGTAAATTGTCCTCACAAATGTAACAGACCTTGATTAGTAAGTAAGTTGTCCTCACAACTGTAAAAGACATTAATTAGTAAGTTGTCCTTACAGCTGTAACAGACATTAATTAGTAAGTTGTCCTCACAGCTGTAACAGACATAAATTAGTAAATTGTCCTCACAACTGTAACAGACATTAGTAAGTAAGTTATCCTTGCATCTCTAACAGACATTAATTAGTAAGTTGTCCTAACAACTGTAACAGACATTAATTAGTAAGTTGTCCTCAAAACTGTAACAGACATTAATTAGTAAGTTGTCCCTCACAACTGTAACAGACATTAATTAGTAAGTTTACCTCACAAACATAACAGACATTAATTAGTAAGTAAGTTATCCCTCACAACTGTAACAGACATTAATTAGTAAGTTTTCCTCACACCCGTAACAGACATTAATTAGTAAGTTGTTCTCACAACAGTAACAGACATTAATTAGTAAGTTTTCCTCACAACTGTAACAGACATTAGTAAGTAAGTTGTTCTCACAACAATAACAGACATTAATTAGAAAGTTGACCTCACAACTGTAACATACATTAATCAGTAAGTTGTCCTCACAACTGTAACAGACCTTAATTAGTAAGTAAGTTGTCCTCACAACTGTAACACATTAATTAGTAAGTTGTCCTCACAGCTGTAACAGACATTAATTAGTAAGTTGTCCTTACAGCTGTAACAGACATAAATTAGTAAATTGTCCTCACAACTGTAGCAGACATTAGTAAGTAAGTTATCCTTGCATCTCTAACAGACATTCATTATTAAGTTGTCCTAACAACTGTAACAGACATTAATTAGTAAGTTGTCCTAAAATCTGTAGCAGACATTAATTAGTAAATAATTTGTCCTAGCAACTGCAACAGACATAAATTAGTAAGTTGTCCTCACAACTGTAACATACATTAATTAGTAAGTTGTCCTCAAAACTGTAACAGACATTTATTAGTAAGTTGTCCTTATAACTGTAACAGACATTATTCAGTAAGTTGTCCTCATAACTGTAACAGGCATTAATTAGTAAGTAAGTTGTACTCACAACTGTAACAGAGATTAATTAGTAAGTTGTCCCTCACAACTGTAACAGACATTAATTAGTAAGTTGTCCTCACAACTGTAACAGACATTAATTAGTAAGTTGTCCTCACAACTGTAGCACACATTAATTAGTAAGTTGTCCCTCACAACTTTAACAGACATTAATTAGTAAGTAAGTTGTCCTCACAACTGTAACAAACATTAATTAGTAAGTTGTCCTCTCAACTGTAACAGACATTAATTAGTACGTTGTCCTCACAACTGTAGCAGACATTAATTAGTAAGTTGTCCTCTCAACTGTAACAGACAGTAAGTAAGTTGTCCTCACAACTGTAGCAGACATCCTCACAACTTACTAATTAATGTCTGTAACAGATGTGAGGATAACTTACTTACTAATTAATGTCTATTACAGTTGTGAGGGACAACTTACTTACTAATTATTGTCTATTACAGTTGTGAGGGACAACTTACTAATTAATGTCTGTTACAGTTGTGAAGACAACTTACTTACTAATTAATAATAAGTAAGTTGTCCTCACAACTGCAACAGACATGAATTAGTAAGTTATTCTCACATCTGTAATAGACATTAATTAGTATGTAAGCTGTCCTCAAAACTGTAGCAGAAATTAATTAGCAAGTAAGTTGTCCTCACAACTGTAACAGACATTAATTAGTAAGTTGTCCTAACATCTGTAGCAGACATTAATTTGTAAATAATTTGTCCTAGCAACTGTAACATACATTAATTAGTAAGTTGTCCTCACAAGTGTAACAGACATTAATTAGTAAGTTGTCCTCACAACTGTAACAGACATTAATTAGTAAGTTGTACTCACAACTGTAACAGACATTAATTAGTAATTAAGTTGTGCTCACATCTGTATTAGACATTAATTAGTAAGTAAGTTGTCCTCACAACTGTAACAGACATTAGTAATTTGTCCTCACAAATGTAACAGACATTAATTAGTAAGTTGTCCTCACAACTGTAACAGAAATTAATTAGTAAGTTGTCCTCACAACTGTAGCAGACATTAAATTAGTAAGTTGTCCTCACAATTGAAACAGACATTAATTAGTAAGTTATCCTCACATCTGTAACAGACATTAATCAGTAAGTTGTCCTCACAATTGTAACAGACATTAATTAGTAAGTAAGTTGTCCTCACAACTGTAACAGACATTAATTAGTAAATCAGTTGTCCTCACAACTGTAACAGACGTTAATTCATTAATTAGAAAGTTGTCCTTACAACTTTAACAGACATTAATGAGTAAGTAAGTTGTCCTCACAACTGTAACAACAATAAATTAGTAAGTTGTCCTCACAACTATAGCAGACATTAATTAGTAAGTTGTCCTCACAACTTTAAAATACATTAATTAGTAAGTAAGTTGTCCTCACAACAGAAACAGACATTAAAGTAAGTTGTCCTCACAGCTGTAACAGACATTAATAAGTTGTCCTCACTCACAACTGTAACAGACATTAATTAGTAAGTTGTCCTCACAACTGTAAAATACATTAATTAGTAAGTTGTCCTCACAGCTGTAACAGACATTAATTAGTAAGTTGTCCTCACAGCTGTAACAGACATAAATTAGTAAGTTGTCCTCACAACTGTAACAGACATTTATTAGTAAGTTGTCCTCATAACTGTAACAGACATTATTCAGTAAGTTTTCCTCACAAATGTAACAGACATTAATTAGTAAGTAAGTTGTCCTCACAACTGTAACAGACATTATTTAGTAAGTTGTCCTCACAACTGTAACAGACATTATTTAGTAAGTTGTCCTCACAACTGTAGCAGACATTAATTAGTAAGTTGTCCTCACAACTGTAACATACATTATTTAGTAAGTTGTCCTCACAACTGTAGCAGACATTAATTAGTAAGTTGTCCTCTCAACTGTAACAGACATTAATTAGTAAGTAAGTTGTCCTCACAACTGTAGCAGACATCCTCACAACTTACTAATTAATGTCTGTAACAGATGTGAAGATAACTTACTTACTAATTAATGTGTTACAGTAGTAAGGGACAACTTACTAATTATTGTCTATTACAGTTGTGAGGGACAACTTACTAATTAATGTCTGTTACAGTTGTGAAGACAACTTACTTACTAATTAATAATAAGTAAGTTGTCCTCACAACTGTAACATACATTAATTAGTAAGTTGTCCTCACAACTGTAACAGACATTAATTAGTAAGTTGTCCCTCACAACTGTAACATACATTAATTAGTAAGTTGTCCTCACAACTGTAACAGACATTAGTAAGTAAGTTATCCTTGCATCTCTAACAGACATTAATTAGTAAGTTGTCCTAACAACTGTAACAGACATTAATTAGTAAGTTGTCCTCAAAACTGTAACAGAAATTAATTAGTAAGTAAGTTGTCCTCACAACTGAAACAGACATTAATTAGTAAGTTGTCCCTCACAACTGTAACAGACATTAATTAGTAAGTTTACCTCACAAACATAACAGACATTAATTAGTAAGTTTACCTCACAAACATAACAGACATTAATTAGTAAGTTGTTCTCACAACAGTAACAGACATTAATTAGTAAGTTTTCCTCACAACTGTAACAGACATTAGTAAGTAAGTTGTTCTCACAACAATAACAGACATTAATTAGAAAGTTGACCTCACAACTGTAACATACATTAATTAGTAAGTTGTCCTCACAACTGTAAGACCTTAATTAGTAAGTAAGTTGTCCTCACAACTGTAACACATTAATTAGTAAGTTGTCCTCACAGCTGTAACAGACATTAATTAGTAAGTTGTCTTAACAACTGTAACATATATTTATTAGTAAGTTGTCCTCACAATTGTAACAGACATTTATTAGTAAGTTGTCCTCATAACTGTAACAGACATTATTCAGTAAGTTTTCCTCACAAATGTAACAGACATTAATTAGTAAGTAAGTTGTCCTCACAACTGTAACAGACATTATTTAGTAAGTTGTCCTCACAACTGTAGCAGACATTAATTAGTAAGTTGTCCTCTCAACTGTAACAGACATTAATTAGTAAGTAATTTGTCCTCACAACTGTAACAGACATTATTTAGTAAGTTGTCCTCACAACTGTAGCAGACATTAATTAGTAAGTTATCCTCACATCTGTAACAGACATCCTCACAACTTACTAATTAATGTCTGTAACAGATGTGAGGATAACTTACTTACTAATTAATGTCTATTACAGTAGTGAGGGACAACTTACTAATTATTGTCTATTACAGTTGTGAGGGACAACTTACTAATTAATGTCTGTTATAGTTGTGAAGACAACTTACTTACTAATTAATAATAAGTAAGTTGTCCTCACAACTGTAACATACATTAATTAGTAAGTTGTCCTCACAACTGTAACAGACATTTATTAGTAAGTAAGTTGTCCTCACAACTGTAACAGACATTAATTAGTAAGTTTTCCTCACAACCGTAACAGACATTAATTAGTAAGTTGTTCTCACAACAGTAACAGACATTAATTAGTAAGTTTTCCTCACAAATGTAACAGACATTAATTAGTAAGTAAGTTGTCCTCACAACTGTAACAGACATTATTTAGTAAGTTGTCCTCACAACTGTAACAGTCATTAATTAGTAAGAAAATTGTCCTCACAACTGTAACAGACATTAATTAGTAAGTAATTTGTCCTCACAACTCTAACAGACATTAATTAGTAAATAAGTTGTTCTCACAACTGTAACAGACATTAGAAAAGTAAGTAGTTCTCACAACAATAACAGACTTTAATTAGAAAGTTGACCTCACAACTGTAACATACATTAATTAGTAAATTGTCCTCACAAATGTAACAGACCTTGATTAGTAAGTAAGTTGTCCTCACAACTGTAAAAGACATTAATTAGTAAGTTGTCCTTACAGCTGTAACAGACATTAATTAGTAAGTTGTCCTCACAGCTGTAACAGACATAAATTAGTAAATTGTCCTCACAACTGTAACAGACATTAGTAAGTAAGTTATCCTTGCATCTCTAACAGACATTAATTAGTAAGTTGTCCTAACAACTGTAACAGACATTAATTAGTAAGTTGTCCTCAAAACTGTAACAGACATTAATTAGTAAGTTGTCCCTCACAACTGTAACAGACATTAATTAGTAAGTTTACCTCACAAACATAACAGACATTAATTAGTAAGTAAGTTATCCCTCACAACTGTAACAGACATTAATTAGTAAGTTTTCCTCACACCCGTAACAGACATTAATTAGTAAGTTGTTCTCACAACAGTAACAGACATTAATTAGTAAGTTTTCCTCACAACTGTAACAGACATTAGTAAGTAAGTTGTTCTCACAACAATAACAGACATTAATTAGAAAGTTGACCTCACAACTGTAACATACATTAATCAGTAAGTTGTCCTCACAACTGTAACAGACCTTAATTAGTAAGTAAGTTGTCCTCACAACTGTAACACATTAATTAGTAAGTTGTCCTCACAGCTGTAACAGACATTAATTAGTAAGTTGTCCTTACAGCTGTAACAGACATAAATTAGTAAATTGTCCTCACAACTGTAGCAGACATTAGTAAGTAAGTTATCCTTGCATCTCTAACAGACATTCATTATTAAGTTGTCCTAACAACTGTAACAGACATTAATTAGTAAGTTGTCCTAAAATCTGTAGCAGACATTAATTAGTAAATAATTTGTCCTAGCAACTGCAACAGACATAAATTAGTAAGTTGTCCTCACAACTGTAACATACATTAATTAGTAAGTTGTCCTCAAAACTGTAACAGACATTTATTAGTAAGTTGTCCTTATAACTGTAACAGACATTATTCAGTAAGTTGTCCTCATAACTGTAACAGGCATTAATTAGTAAGTAAGTTGTACTCACAACTGTAACAGAGATTAATTAGTAAGTTGTCCCTCACAACTGTAACAGACATTAATTAGTAAGTTGTCCTCACAACTGTAACAGACATTAATTAGTAAGTTGTCCTCACAACTGTAGCACACATTAATTAGTAAGTTGTCCCTCACAACTTTAACAGACATTAATTAGTAAGTAAGTTGTCCTCACAACTGTAACAAACATTAATTAGTAAGTTGTCCTCTCAACTGTAACAGACATTAATTAGTACGTTGTCCTCACAACTGTAGCAGACATTAATTAGTAAGTTGTCCTCTCAACTGTAACAGACAGTAAGTAAGTTGTCCTCACAACTGTAGCAGACATCCTCACAACTTACTAATTAATGTCTGTAACAGATGTGAGGATAACTTACTTACTAATTAATGTCTATTACAGTTGTGAGGGACAACTTACTTACTAATTATTGTCTATTACAGTTGTGAGGGACAACTTACTAATTAATGTCTGTTACAGTTGTGAAGACAACTTACTTACTAATTAATAATAAGTAAGTTGTCCTCACAACTGCAACAGACATGAATTAGTAAGTTATTCTCACATCTGTAATAGACATTAATTAGTATGTAAGCTGTCCTCAAAACTGTAGCAGAAATTAATTAGCAAGTAAGTTGTCCTCACAACTGTAACAGACATTAATTAGTAAGTTGTCCTAACATCTGTAGCAGACATTAATTTGTAAATAATTTGTCCTAGCAACTGTAACATACATTAATTAGTAAGTTGTCCTCACAAGTGTAACAGACATTAATTAGTAAGTTGTCCTCACAACTGTAACAGACATTAATTAGTAAGTTGTACTCACAACTGTAACAGACATTAATTAGTAATTAAGTTGTGCTCACATCTGTATTAGACATTAATTAGTAAGTAAGTTGTCCTCACAACTGTAACAGACATTAGTAATTTGTCCTCACAAATGTAACAGACATTAATTAGTAAGTTGTCCTCACAACTGTAACAGAAATTAATTAGTAAGTTGTCCTCACAACTGTAACAGACATTAATTAGTAAGTTTTCCTCACAACCGTAACAGACATTAATTAGTAAGTTTTCCTCACAAATGTAACAGACATTAATTAGTAAGTTGTCCTCACAACTGTAACAGACATTAATTAGTAAGTTGTACTCACAACTGTAACAGACATTAATTAGTAAGTTGTCCCTCACAACTGTAACAGTCATTAATTAGTAAGTTTACCTCACAGCCATAACAGACATTAATTAGTAAGTTGTCCTCACAACTGTAACAGAAATTAATTAGTAAGTTGTAATCACAACTGTAACAGACATTAATTAGTAAGTTGTCCCTCACAACTGTAACAGACATTAATTAGTAAGTTGTCCTCACAACAGTAACAGACATTAATTAGTAAGTTGTCCCTCACAACTGTAACAGACATTAATTAGTAAGTTGTCCTCACAACTGTAACAGACATTAATTAGTAAGTTGTCCTCACAACTGTAACAGACATTAATTAGTAAGTTGTCCCTCACAACTGTAACAGACATTAATTAGTAAGTTGTCCTCACAGCTGTAACAGACATTAATTAGTAAGTAAGTTGTCCTCACAACTGTAACAGACATTAATTAGTAAGTAAGTTGTCCTCACAACTGTAACAGACATTAATTAGTAAGTTGTCCCTCACAACTGTAACAGACATTAATTAGTAAGTTATCCCTCACAACTGTAACAGACATTAATTAGTAAGTTGTCCCTCACAACTGTAACAGACATTAATTAGTAAGTTGTCCTCACAGCTGTAACAGACATTAATTAGTAAGTAAGTTGTCCTCACAACTGTAACAGACATTAATTAGTAAGTAAGTTGTCCTCACAACTGTAACAGACATTAATTAGTAAGTTGTCCCTCACAACTGTAACAGACATTAATTAGTAAGTTGTCCCTCACAACTGTAACAGACATTAATTAGTAAGTTATCCCTCACAACTGTAACAGACATTAATTAGTAAGTTGTCCCTCACAACTGTAACAGACATTAATTAGTAAGTTATCCCTCACAACTGTAACAGACATTAATTAGTAAGTTGTCCCTCACAACAATAACAGACATTAATTAGAAAGTTGACCTCACAACTGTAACAGACATTAATTAGTAAGTTGTCCTCACAACTGTAACAGACATTAATTAGTAAGTTGTCCTCACCACTGTAAAAGACATTAATTAATAAGTAAGTTGACCATTAACTGCTGTACCTGACCTGCTGACCATTTGCTGCTGTACCTGACCTGCTAACCATTACCTGCTATACCTGACCTGCTGACCATTACCTGTTGTATCCTGACCTGCTGCTCACTACCTGCTATACCCGACATGCTGCCCACTACCTATTATACCTGACCTGCTGCCCACTACCTACTATACTGAACTGCTGCCCACTACCTGCTACCCACTACCTGCTATATCTGACCTTCTGCCTATTACTTGCTATACCTGACCTGCTGACTATTACCTGCTATATCTGACCTGCTGACTATTACCTGCTGTACCTGACTTGCTGACCACTATCTGCTATACCTGACTTGCTGACCATTACCTGCTATACCTGATCTTCTGACCATTACCTGTTATACCTGAACTGCTGACCATTACCTGCTATATCTGACCTCCTGACCATTACCTGCTGTACCTGATTTGCTGATCATTACCTGCTATGACTGACCTGCTTACCATTACTTGTTGTGCCTGACCTGCTGACCACTATCTTCTGTACCTGACCTACTGACCCCTACCTGCTATACCTGACCTGCTGACCATTACCTGCTATGTCTGACTTGCTGCCCTTTATCTGCTGTACCTGACCTGCTGACCATTACCTGCTATACATGGCCTGTTGACCATTACCTGCTATATCTTGGCACACAAACTTGCACACATACACAAATGCATGCACACATACTTGTGTACATACAAACACACACAAATGCAAGTAGGCAAATGCCCACATGTATGTGCACACATATATACACACATGTGCACATACACACAAAATTGTAAGCACACACGTATTATATAATCTCTATACATTGTTCAGTCACATTAAAAAGTCCCCTGCATTGTATCTATATGTTCCCTACACAGCAGCTGTAGGTAATACCCTATATCAAACTACTGTATGCAACAGCATATTATAAACCATTTTATACATTTAATTTACACTCATGTAAAACCCTTTTATGTAGCTGCTGTGTCCTGAATCTGCTGTGTCCATTATATATATATATATATATATATATATATATATATATATATATATATATATATACACACATATACACACTGTATACATTGTATCTATATCTGATATACATATGTTTATACATGGTACTTAAATTTTATGTAAACTGCTCGCTATAGCTGACACCTATACATTATATATACTGTATACATTGTATCAATATCTGATAAACATTTAAACTGCACCTGTATACACTATACAATAATGTATAATTATATATACACATGTGCTTTATACATGGTATGTAAATGTTATGTAAACTGCTCACTATACGTGACACCTATACATTATTTATACTAACACCTATACATTATATATAATGTATACATAGTATCTATATCTGATACACATATATGTTTCATACTACACCTTTATACATGGTACGTAAAAGTTATGTGAACAGCTCACAATATGTGACACCTATACATTATTTATACTTAGACCTATACATCATATATACTGTATACATTGCATGTAATGCACACTATATGTAACACCTATGCATTAGATATAGATACAATGTATACAGTATATATGATACACATATATGTTTTATACTGCACCTGTATATACCATACAATAATGTATAATTATATATACACGTGCTCTATACATGGTACGTAAATGTTATGTAAACTGCCCACTATATATGACACCTATACATTATATCTACTATACACATTGTATGTTATATAACACAACAGCTTTACCTCCTATACCCTCTCTATAAATGTATCTCAACTATATAAACTATGCTATATATTATAGAAAAGATGAATAAATCTCTGTGTCATATGTGATTTACAGAGGCTGCATACATTACATCTATAGGTTAATAATGCTCTCCAGCTTGATTTATTGCACCAATCTATTCTGTAATCCCGTGTGTTCCATACATGAGTATATAGTGCACATCATATCTGTAGGCTATATAATCTCTTGATACATTGTTTCCATATGTGGTTTCTTTTTACATTGGATTGATAAATTGTATCTTTTGGCTCTGTACATTAGATGAGTGGTTACATAAGGCTGTCAGTATGCTAAAGCCTACATATCACATACCGGTGCATAGAGAGGTTACACCCAGAGCAGGTGCCCATACATTATACCCCTCTAATGCCAGTGCCCCTTCATTCAATGCTCTAATGCCAGTGCCCATTGCCCATACATTATACCCCTCTAATGCCAGTGCCCATTGCCCATACATTATACCCCTCTAATGCCAGTGCCCATTGCCCATACATTATACCCCCTCTAATTCCAGTGCCCATTGCCCATACATTATACCCCTCTAATGCCAGTGCCCCTTCATTCTACGCTCTAATGTCAGTGCCCATTGCCCATACATTATACCCCTCTAATGCCAGTGCCCCTTCATTCTACGCTCTAATGCCAGTGCCCATTGCCCATACATTATACCCCTCTAATGCCTGTGTCCCTTCATTCTACGCTCTAATGCCAGTGCCCATTGCCCATACATTATACCCCTCTAATGTCTGTGCCCCTTCATTCTACGCTCTAATGCTAGTGCCCATTGCCCATACATTATACCCCTCTGATGCCTGTGCCCCTTCATTCTACGCTCTAATGCCAGTGCCCATTGCCCATACATTATACCCCCTCTAATGTCTGTGCCCCTTCTTTCTACCCCCCTAATGCTAGTGCCCATACATTATACCCCTCTAATGCCTGTGCCCCTTCATTCTACGCTCTAATGCCAGTGCACATTGCCCATACATTATACCCCTCTAATGCCTGTGCCCCTTCATTCTACGCTCTAATGCCAGTGCCCATTGCCCATACATTATACCCCTCTAATGCCTGTGCCCCTTCATTCTACGCTCTAATGCCAGTGCCCATACATTATACCCCTCTAATGCCTGTGCCCTTTCATTCTACGCTCTAATGCCAGTGCCCATTGCCCATACATTATACCCCCTCTAATGTCTGTGCCCCTTCATTCTACGCTCTAATGCCAGCGCCCATTGCCCATACATTATACCCCTCTAATGCCTGTGCCCCTTCATTCTACGCTCTAATGCTAGTGCCCATTGCCCATACATTATACCCCTCTAATGCCTGTGCCCCTTCATTCTACCCCTCTAATGCCAGTCCCCATTGCCCATACATTATACCCCTCTAATGCCTGTGCCCCTTCATTCTACGCTCTAATGCCAGTGCCCATTGCCCATACATTATACCCCTCTAATGCCTGTGCCCCTTCATTCTACGCTCTAATGCTAGTGCCCATTGCCCATACATTATGCCCCTCTAATGTATGTGCCCCTTCATTCTATGCTCTAATTCCAGTGCCCATTGCCCATACATTATACTCCTCTGTCTGTGCCCCTTCATTCTACGCAATAATGCCAGTGCCCATTGCCCATACATTATACCCCCACTAATGCCAGTGCCCATACATTATACCCCTCTAATGTCTGTGCCCCTTCATTCTACGCTCTAATGCTAGTGCCCATTGCCCATACATTATACCCCTCTAATGCCTGTGTCCCTTCATTCTACGCTCTAATGCCAGTGCCCATTGCCCATACATTATACCCCTCTAATGCCTGTGCCCCTTCATTCTACGCTCTAATGCCAGTGCCCATTGCCCATACATTATACCCCCTCTAATGCCTGTGTCCCTTCATTCTACGCTCTAATGCTAGTGCCCATTGCCCATACATTATACTCCTCTAATGCCTGTGCCCCTTCATTCTACCCCCCTAATGCTAGTGCCCATACATTATACCCCCTCTAATGCTGCTACCCCTTCATTCTACCCTCTAATGCCAGTGCCCATACATTATACCCACTCTAATGTCAGTGCCCATACAGTAAACCCCCTCTATAACCTGTACCCCTTCATTCTACCCTCTAATGCCAGTGCCCATACATTATACCCCCTCTAATGTCAGTGCCCATACAGTATACCCCTCTTTAACCTGTACCCCTTCATTCTACCCTCTAATGCCAGTGCCCATACATTATACCTCATCTAATGCCAGTGCCCATACAGTATACCCCTCTAATGCTAGTGACCATACATTATACCCCCTCTAATGCTGCTACCCCTTCATTCTACCCTCTAATGCCAGTGCCCAAACATTATACCCCATCTAATGCCAGTGCCCATACAGTATTACCCTCTAATGCTAGTGCCCATACATTATACCAACTCTAATGCTGCTACCCCTTCATTCTGCCCTCTAATGCCAGTGCCCATACATTATACCCCATCTAATGCCAGTGCCCATACAGTATACCCCATCTAATGCCAGTGTCCATACAGTATACCCCAGCTAATGCCAGTGCCCATACATTATACCCCCACTAATACTGTTGCCCCTTTATTATACCCCTCTAATGCTAGTGACCATACATTATACCCCCTCTAATGCTGCTACCCCTTCATTCTACCCTCTAATGCCAGTGCCCATACATTATACCCCATCTAATGCTAGTGCCCATACATTATACCCCTCTAATGCTGCTACCCCTTCATTCTACCCTCTAATGTCAGTGCCCATACATTATACCCCATCTAATGCCAGTGCCCATACAGTATACCCCAACAAATGCCAGTGCCCATACAGTATACCCCTTCTAATGCCAGTGCCCATACATTATGCCCCCTCTAATACTGTTGCCCCTTTATTATACCCCTCTAATGCCAATGCCCATACAGTATACCCCTCTAATGCTGCTGACCCTTCATTATACCCCTCTAATGCCAGTGCCCATACATTAAACCCCCCTATAATGCTGCTGCCCCTTCATTATACCCCTTTAATGAAAATACCCACATTATAGCCCCTCTAATACTGCTGTCCCTTCATTATGCACCTCTAATGACAATGTCCACACAGTATACCTCCTCTAATGCTACCAATATAATGCCTGTGCCCATGCATCATACCTATATAATGCCAGTGCCCATATATCATATCTATATAATGCAAGTGCTCATAAATGATGCCACTCTAATGACAGTGCCCATACATCATATCTATTTAATGACAGTGCCCATACATCATACCTATTTAATGACAGTGCCCATACATCATACCTATAAAATGCTAGTGCCCATATATCATACCTATATAATGCCAGTGCCCATACATGATGCCACTCTAATGCTAGTGTACATACATCATACCTATATAATGCCAGTGTACATATATCATACCTATATGCCAGTGTACATATATCATACCTATATGCCAGTGTACATATATCATACCTATATAATGCCAGCGTACATATATCATACCTATATAATGCTAGTGTACATACATCATACCTATATAATGCTAGTGTACATATATCATACCTATATAATGCTAGTGTACATACATCATAACTATAAAATGCCAGCGTACATATATCATAACTATATAATGCCAGTGTACATATATCATACCTATATAATGCCAGTGTACATATATCATACCTATATAATGCTAGTGTACATACATCATTCCTATATAATGCTAGTGTACATACATCATACCTATATAATGCCAGTGTACATACATCATAACTATATAATGCCAGTGTACATATATCATACCTATATAATGCCAGTGTACATATATCATACCTATATAATGCCAGTGCACATACATCATTCCTATATAATGCTAGTGTACATACATCATACCTATATAATGCCAGTGTACATACATCATAACTATATAATGCCAGTGTACATACATCATAACTATATAATGCCAGTGTACATATATCATACCTATATATAATGCCAGTGTACATACATCATAACTATATAATGCCAGTGTACATATATCATACCTATATAATGCCAGTGTACATACATCATACCTATATAATGCCAGTGTACATACATCATAACTATATAATGCCAGTGTACATATATCATACCTATATAATGTCAGTGCACATACATGATACCCCTCTAATGCTAGTGCCCATACATTATACCAACTCTAATGCTGCTACCCCTTCATTCTGCCCTCTAATGCCAGTGCCCATACATTATACCCCATCTAATGCCAGTGCCCATACAGTATACCCCATCTAATGCCAGTGTCCATACAGTATACCCCAGCTAATGCCAGTGCCCATACATTATACCCCCACTAATACTGTTGCCCCTTTATTATACCCCTCTAATGCTAGTGACCATACATTATACCCCCTCTAATGCTGCTACCCCTTCATTCTACCCTCTAATGCCAGTGCCCATACATTATACCCCATCTAATGCCAGTGCCCATACAGTATACCCATCTAATGCTAGTGCCCATACATTATACCCCTCTAATGCTGCTACCCCTTCATTCTACCCTCTAATGTCAGTGCCCATACATTATACCCCATCTAATGCCAGTGCCCATACAGTATACCCCAAAAAATGCCAGTGCCCATACAGTATACCCCTTCTAATGCCAGTGCCCATACATTATACCCCTCTAATACTGTTGCCCCTTTATTATACCCCTCTAATGCCAATGCCCATACAGTATACCCCTCTAATGCTGCTGACCCTTCATTATACCCCTCTAATGCCAGTGCCCATACATTAAACCCCCATATAATGCTGCTGCCCCTTCATTATAATCCTTTAATGAAAATGCCCACATTATAGCCCCTCTAATACTGCTGTCCCTTCATTATGCACCTCTAATGACAATGTCCACACAGTATACCTCCTCTAATGCTACCAATATAATGCCTGTGCCCATGCATCATACCTATATAATGCCAGTGCCCATATATCATATCTATATAATGCAAGTGCTCATAAATGATGCCACTCTAATGACAGTGCCCATACATCATATCTATTTAATGACAGTGCCCATACATCATACCTATTTAATGACAGTGCCCATACATCATACCTATAAAATGCTAGTGCACATATATCATACCTATATAATGCCAGTGCCCAAACATGATGCCACTCTAATGCCAGTGTACATATATCATACCTATATAATGCCAGTGTACATATATCATACCTATATAATGCCAGTGTACATATATCATACCTATATAATGCCAGTGTACATATATCATACCTATATGCCAGTGTACATATATCATACCTATATAATGCCAGCGTACATATATCATACCTATATAATGCTAGTGTACATACATCATACCTATATAATGCTAGTGTACATATATCATACCTATATAATGCCAGTGCACATATATCATACCTATATAATGCTAGTGTACATACATCATAACTATAAAATGCCAGCGTACATATATCATACCTATATAATGCCAGCGTACATACATCATACCTATATAATGCCAGTGTACATACATCATACCTATATAATGCCAGTGTACATACATCATAACTATATAATGCCAGTGTACATACATCATACCTATATAATGCCAGTGTACATACATCATAACTATATAATGCCAGTGTACATACATCATACCTATATAATGCCAGTGTACATAAATCATAACTATATAATGCCAGTGTACATATATCATACCTATATAATGCCAGTGTACATACATCATACACACATATATATATATATATATATATATATATATAATGTCAGTGCACATACATGATACCTATATAATGCCAGTGTACATACATCATACCTATATAATGCCAGTATACATATATCATACCTATATAATGCTAGTGTACATACATCATACCTATATAATGCCAGTGCACATATATCATACCTATATAATGCCAGTGTACATATATCTTACCTATATATAATGTCAGTGCACATACATGATACCTATATAATGCCAGTGTACATACATCATACCTATATAATGCCAGTGTACATACATCATAACTATATAATGCCAGTGTACATATAATCATACCTATATAATGCCAGTGTACATACATCATACCTATATATATATATATATATATATATATATATATATATATATATATATATATAATGTCAGTGCACATACATGATACCTATATAATGCCAGTGTACATACATCATACCTATATAATGCCAGTGTACATACATCATAACTATATAATGCCAGTGCACATACATGATACCTATATAATGCCAGTGTACATACATCATAACTATATAATGCCAGTGTACATATATCATAACTATATAATGCCAGTGTACATATATCATACCTATATAATGCCAGTGTACATACATCATACCTATATAATGCTAGTGTACATATATCATACCTATATGCTAGTGTACATATATCATAACTACATAATGCCAGTGCACACACATCATACCTATATAATGCCAGTGCACACACATCATACCTATATAATGCTAGTGTACATACATCATACCTATATAATGCCAGTGTACATACATCATACCTATATAATGCTAGTGTACATATATCATACCTATATAATGCCAATGTACATATATCATACCTATATAATGCCAGTGTACATACATCATACCTATATAATGCCAGTGCACATATATCATACCTATATAATGCTAGTGTACATACATCATACCTATATAATGCCAGTGCACATATATCATACCTATATAATGCCAGTGTACATACATCATACCTATATAATGCTAGTGTACATATATCATACCTATATAATGCTAGTGTACATACATCATACCTATATAATGCTAGTGTACATATATCATACCTATATAATGCTAGTGTACATACATCATAACTATAAAATGCTAGTGCACATACATCATACCCCTCTAATGTCAGTGCACATACATCATACCTATATAATGTCAGTGCACATACATCAAACCTATATAATGCCAGTGTCCACACATCATACCTATATAATGCCAGTGCCCATACATCATACCTATATAATGCCAGTGCACATACATCATACCTATATAATGTCAGTGCACATACATCATACCTATATAATGCCAGTGCACATATATAACACCTATATAATGCCAGTGCCCATACATCATACCTATATAATGCCAGTGCACATACATCATACCTATATAATGCTAGTGTACATAAATCATACCTATATAATGCCAGTGCCCATACATCATACCTATATAATGCCAGTGTCCATACATGATACCTCTATAATGCCAGTGCCCATACATGATACCTATATAATGCCAGTGCCCATACATGATACCTATATAATGCCAGTGCCCATACATCATACCTATATAATGCCAGTGTACATACATCATACCTATATAATGCCAGTGCACATATATCATACCTATATAATGCCAGTGTACATATATCATACCTATATAATGCCAGTGCACATACATCATACCTATATAATGCTAGTATACATATATCATACCTATATAATGCCAGTGCCCATACATTATATCTATATAATGCCAGTGTACATACATCATACCTATATAATGCCAGTGTACATACATCATACCTATATATAATGCTAGTGTACATACATCATACCTATATAATGCCAGTGTACATATATCATACCTATATAATGCTAGTGTACATACATCATACCTATATAATGCTAGTGTACATATATCATACCTATATAATGCTAGTGTACATATATCATACCTATATAATGCCAGTGTACATACATCATACCTATATAATGCCAGTGTACATACATCATACCTATATAATGCTAGTGTACATATATCATACCTATATAATGCTAGTGTACATACATCATACCTATATAATGCTAGTGTACATATATCATACCTATATAATGCTAGTGTACATACATCATACCTATATAATGTCAGTGCACATACATCATACCTATATAATGCCAGTGCCCATACATCATACCTATATAATGCCAGTGCCCATACATCATACCTATATAATGCCAGTGCACATACATCATACCTATATAATGCCAGTGCACATATATCATACCTATATAATGCCAGTGTACATATATCATACCTATATAATGCCAGTGCACATACATCATACCTATATAATGCTAGTATACATATATCATACCTATATAATGCCAGTGCCCATACATCATACCTATATAATGCCAGTGTACATACATCATACCTATATAATGCCAGTGCACATACATCATACCTATATAATACCAGTGCACATACATCATACCTATATAATACCAGTGCACATACATCATACCTATATAATGCCAGTGTACATACATCATACCTATATAATGCTAGTGTACATATATCATACCTATATAATGCCAGTGTACATACATCATACCTATATAATGCCAGTGCACATACATCATACCTATATAATGCCAGTGCACATACATCATACCTATATAATGCCAGTGTACATACATCATACCTATATAATGCCAGTGTACATACATCATACCTATATAATGCCAGTGCCCATACATCATTATTATCTGTGATTTGTAAAGCGCCAACAGATTCTGCAACGCTATAACCAAATGAAGAGTACAACAAAACAATTATAGGGAACAAATGGGTAGAGGGCCCTGCCAAGAGTTGCACTGTTGTAGTCAGCTCTTAAGAAGGCGATCTACAAACAGCTCTTAGGCTTACATGCTAAGGGGGTTCAGGGGATAGCAATGGAGGAGAGGAACTGGTATGCCAGTGTCCATACATCATACCCCTCTAATGCCAGTGCACACACATCATACCCCTCTAATGCCAGTGCCCATACATCATACCCCTCTAATGCCAGTGCCCATACATCATACCCCTCTAATGCCAGTGCCCATACATGATACCTATATAATGCCAGGGCACACACATCATAACTATATAATGCCAGTGCACACACATCATACCCCTCTAATGCCAGTGCCCATACATCATACCCCTCTAATGCCAGTGCACACACATCATACCCCTCTAATGCCAGTGCCCATACATCATACCCCTCTAATGCCAGTGCACACACATCATACCCCTCTAATGCCAGTGCCCATACATCATACCCCTCTAATGCCAGTGCCCATACATCATACCCCTCTAATGCCACTGCCCATACATCATACCCCTCTAATGCCAGTGCCCATACATCATACCCCTCTAATGCCAGTGCCCATACATCATACCCCTCTAATGCCAGTGCCCATACATCATACACCTCTAATGTCAGTGCCCATACATGATACCTATATAATGCCACTGCCCATACATCATACCCCTCTAATGTCAGTGCCCATACATGATACCTATATAATGCCACTGCCCATACATCATACCCCTCTAATGCCAGTGTCCATACATCATACCCCTCTAATGCCAGTGTCCATACATCATACCCCTCTAATGCCAGTGCCCATACATCATACCCCTCTAATGCCAGTGTCCATACATCATACCCCTCTAATGCCAGTGCACACACATCATACCCCTCTAATGCCAGTGCCCATACATCATACCCCTCTAATGCCAGTGTCCATACATCATACCCCTCTAATGCCAGTGCCCATACATCATACCCCTCTAATGCCAGTGCCCATACATCATACCCCTCTAATGCCAGTGCACACACATCATACCCCTCTAATGCCAGTGCCCATACATCATACCCCTCTAATGCCAGTGCCCATACATCATACCCCTCTAATGCCAGTGCCCATACATGATACCCCTCTAATGCCAGTGCCCATACATCATACCCCTCTAATGCCAGTGCACACACATCATACCCCTCTAATGCCAGTGCCCATACATCATACCCCTCTAATGCCAGTGCACACACATCATACCTATATAATGCCAGTGTACATATATCATACCTATATAATGCTAGTGTACATACATCATACCTATATAATGCTAGTGTACATACATCATACCTATAAAATGCTAGTGCACATATATCATACCTATATAATGCTAGTGTACATATATCATACCTATATAATGCCAGTGTCCATATATCATACCTATATAATGCCAGTGTACATACATGATACCTATATAATGCTAGTGTACATATACCATACCAATATAATGCTAGTGTACATATATCATACCTATAAAATGCCAGTGTACATATATCATACCTATATAATGCTAGTGTACATACATCATACCTATATAATGCTAGTGTACATACATAATACCTATAAAATGCTAGTGTACATATATCATACCTATATAATGCTAGTGTACATATACCATACCAATATAATGCTAGTGTACATATACCATACCAATATAATGCTAGTGTACATACATCATACCTATAAAATGCCAGTGTACATATATCATACCTATATAATACTAGTGTACATATACCATACCAATATAATGCTAGTGTACATATATCATACCTATATAATGCCAGTGTACATATATCATACCTATATAATGCCAGTGCACACACATAACTATATAATGCCAGTGTACATACATCATACCTATATAATGCCAGTGCACATACATCATACCTATATAATGCTAGTGTACATATATCATACCTATATAATGCCAGGGCACACACATAACTATATAATGCTAGTGTACATATATCATACCTATATAATGCCAGTGTACATACATCATACCTATATAATGCCAGTGTACATATATCATGCCTATATAATGCTAGTGTACATATATCATACCTATATAATGCCAGTGTACATACATCATACCTATATAATGCCAGTGTACATATATCATACCTATATAATGCCAGTGCACACACATCATACCTATATAATGCTAGTGTACATATATCATACCTATATAATGCCAGTGCACATACATCATACCTATATAATGCCAGTGTACATACATCATAACTATATAATGCTAGTGTACATATATAATACCTATATAATGCTAGTGTACATATATCATACCTATAAAATGCTAGTGCCCATAAATCATTATTATAGGTGATTTGTAAAGCGCCAACAGATTCTGCAGCGCTATAAACAAAGGAAGAATACAACAAAACAGTTATAGGGAACAAATGCCAGTGCACATATATCATGCCTATATAATGCCAGTGCACATATATCATGCCTATATAATGCCAGTATACATATATCATACCTATATAATGCCAGTGCACATATATCATGCCTATATAATGCAAGAGTACATATATCATACCTATATAATGCCAGTGCACATATAGCATGCCTATATAATGCCAGTGCACATACATCATACCTATATAATGTCAGTGCCCATACATCATGCCTAAGTAATTTAAGTGACCATACATCATACCTATATAATGCCAGCGCCCATACATCTTGTCTATATAATGTCAGTGCCCATACATCATACCTATATAATGCCAGTGTACATACATCATACTTATATAATGCCAGTGCTCATACATCATACCTATATAATGCCAGTGTACATACATCATACCTATATAATGTCAGTGTACATATATCATACCTATATAATGCCAGTGCACATATATCACACCTATATAATGCTAGTGTACATATATCATACCTATATAATGCGAGTGTCCATATATCATACATATATGCCAGTGCACATACATCATACCTATATAATGCCAGTGCCCATACATCATACCTATATAATGCAACTTCCCATACATCATGCCTATATAATGCCAGTTATCATACATCATACATATATAATGCCAGTGCCCATACATCACACCTATATAATGCCAGTGCCCATACATCACACCTATATAATACCAGTGCCCATACATCATACCTATATAATGCCAGTGCCAATACATCATGCCTATATGCCAGTGCCCATACATCATGCCTATATAATGCCAGTGCCAATACATCATGCCTATATAATGCCAGTGCCCATACATCATGCTCTTGTAATGCCAGTGCCCATACATCATACATATATAATGCTAGTGTACATACATCATACCTATATATAATGCCAGTGTAAATATATCATACCTATATAATGCCAGTGCCCATACATCATACCTATATAATGCCAGTGTACATATATCATACCTTTATAATGCCAGTGTACATACATCATGCCTATATAATGCCAGTGTACATATATCATACCTATATAATGCCAGTGCACATACATCATACCTATATAATGCCAGTGCCCATAAATCATACCTATATAATGCTAGTGTACATACATCATACCTATATAATGCCAGTGTACATATATCATACCTATATAATGCCAGTGCACATACATCATACCTATATAATGCCAGTGCCCATAAATCATACCTATATAATGCTAGTGTACATATATCATACCTATATAATGCCATTGCACTAACATAACTATATAATGCCAGTGTACATATATCATACCTATATATAATGCCAGTGTACATATATCATACCTATATAATGCCAGTGTACATACATCATACCTATATAATGCTAGTGTACATATATCATACCTATATAATGCCAGTGTACATACATCATACCTATATAATGCCAGTGTACATATATCATACCTATATAATGCCAGTGCACACACATAATACCTATATAATGCTAGTGTACATATATCATACCTATATAATGCCAGTGCACATACATCATACCTATATAATGCCAGTGTACATACATCATAACTATATAATGCTAGTGTACATATATAATACCTATATAATGCTAGTGTACATATATCATACCTATAAAATGCTAGTGCCCATAAATCATTATTATAGGTGATTTGTAAAGCGCCAACAGATTCTGCAGCGCTATAAACAAAGGAAGAGTACAACAAAACAGTTATAGGGAACAAATGCCAGTGCACATATATCATGCCTATATAATGCCAGTGCACATATATCATGCCTATATAATGCCAGTATACATATATCATACCTATATAATGCCAGTGCACATATATCATGCCTATATAATGCAAGAGTACATATATCATACCTATATAATGCCAGTGCACATATAGCATGCCTATATAATGCCAGTGCACATACATCATACCTATATAATGTCAGTGCCCATACATCATGCCTAAGTAATTTAAGTGACCATACATCATACCTATATAATGCCAGCGCCCATACATCTTGTCTATATAATGTCAGTGCCCATACATCATACCTATATAATGCCAGTGTACATACATCATACTTATATAATGCCAGTGCTCATACATCATACCTATATAATGCCAGTGTACATACATCATACCTATATAATGTCAGTGTACATATATCATACCTATATAATGCCAGTGCACATATATCACACCTATATAATGCTAGTGTACATATATCATACCTATATAATGCGAGTGTCCATATATCATACATATATGCCAGTGCACATACATCATACCTATATAATGCCAGTGCCCATACATCATACCTATATAATGCCAGTGTACATACATCATACCTATATAATGCTAGTGTACATATATCATACCTATATAATGCCAGTGCACATACATCATACCTATATAATGCCAGTGCCCATACATCATACCTATATAATGCCAGTGTACATACATCATACCTATATAATGCTAGTGTACATATATCATACCTATATAATGCCAGTGTCCATATATCATACCTATACGCCAGTGCACATACATCATACCTATATAATGCCAGTGTACATACATCATACCTATATAATGCAACTTCCCATACATCATGCCTATATAATGCCAGTTATCATACATATATAATGCCAGTGCCCATACATCACACCTATATAATGCCAGTGCCCATACATCACACCTATATAATACCAGTGCCCATACATCATACCTATATAATGCCAGTGCCAATACATCATGCCTATATGCCAGTGCCCATACATCATGCCTATATAATGCCAGTGCCAATACATCATGCCTATATAATGCCAGTGCCCATACATCATGCTCTTGTAATGCCAGTGCCCATACATCATAATATATAATGCTAGTGTACATACATCATACCTATATATAATGCCAGTGTAAATATATCATACCTATATAATGCCAGTGCCCATACATCATACCTATATAATGCCAGTGTACATATATCATACCTATATAATGCCAGTGTACATACATCATGCCTATATAATGCCAGTGTACATATATCATACCTATATAATGCCAGTGCACATACATCATACCTATATAATGCCAGTGCCCATAAATCATACCTATATAATGCTAGTGTACATATATCATACCTATATAATGCCAGTGTACATATATCATACCTATATAATGCCAGTGCACATACATCATACCTATATAATGCCAGTGCCCATAAATCATACCTATATAATGCTAGTGTACATATATCATACCTATATAATGCCATTGCACTAACATAACTATATAATGCCAGTGTACATATATCATACCTATATATAATGCTAGTGTACATATATCATACCTATATATAATGCCAGTGTACATATATCATACCTATATAATGCCAGTGTACATACATCATACCTATATAATGCTAGTGTACATATATCATACCTATATAATGCCAGTGCACACACATCATACCTATATAATGCTAGTGTACATATATCATACCTATATAATGCCAGTGCACACACATCATACCTATATAATGCTAGTGTACATATATCATACCTATATAATGCCAGTGCACATACATCATACCTATATAATGCTAGTGTACATACATCATGCCTAAGTAATTTAAGTGACCATACATCATACCTATATAATGCCAGTGCCCATACATCATACCTATATAATGCCAGTGTACATACATCATACCTATATAATGCCAGTGCACATACATCATACCTATATAATGCCAGTGCACATACATCATACCTATATAATGCCAGTGCACATACATCATACCTATATAATGTCAGTGCACATACATCATACCTATATAATGCCAGTGTACATACATCATACCTATATAATGCCGGTGTACATATATCATACCTATATAATGCCAGTGTACATATATCATACCTATATAATGCCAGTGCACATACATCATACCTATATAATGCTAGTGTACATATATCATACCTATATAATACCAGTGCACATACATCATACCTATATAATGCTAGTGTATATATAATACCTATATAATGCTAGTGTACATACATCATACCTATATAATGCCAGTGCACATACATCAAACCTATATAATGCCCCTCTAATGTCAGTGCACATAAATCATACCTATATAATGCCAGTTCACATACATCATACCTATATAATGCCAGTGTACATACATCATACCTATATAATGCCAGTGCACATACATCATACCTATATAATGCCAGTGCACATATATAACACCTATATAATGCCAGTGTACATACATCATACCTATATAATGCCAGTGCACATACATCATACCTATATAATGCCAGTGCACATACATCATACCTATATAATGCCAGTGCACATATATAACACCTATATAATGCTAGTGTACATATATCATACCTATATAATGCCAGTGTACCTACATCATACCTATATAATGCCAGTGTACATACATCATACCTATATAATGCCAGTGTACATACATCATACCTATATAATGCCAGTGCACATACATCATACCTATATAATGCCAGTGCACATACATCATACCTATATAATGCCAGTGCACATACATCATACCTATATAATGCCAGTGCCCATACATCATTATTATCTGTGATTTGTAAAGCGCCAACAGATTCTGCAGCGCTATAAACAAATGAAGAGTACAACAAAACAGTTATAGGGAACAAATGGGTAGAGGGCCCTGCCAAGAGTTGCACTGTTGTAGTCAGCTCTTAAGAAGGAGATCTACAAACAGCTCTTAGGCTTACATGCTAAGGGGGTTCAGGGGATACCAATGGAGGAGAGGAACTGGTATGCCAGTGTCCATACATCATACCCCTCTAATGCCAGTGCACACACATCATACCCCTCTAATGCCAGTGCCCATACATCATACCCCTCTAATGCCAGTGCCCATACATCATACCCCTCTAATGCCAGTGCCCATACATGATACCTATATAATGCCAGTGCCCATACATCATACCCCTCTAATGCCAGTGCCCATACATCATACCCCTCTAATGCCAGTGCCCATACATGATACCTATATAATGCCAGGGCACACACATCATAACTATATAATGCCAGTGCACACACATCATACCTATATAATGCCAGTGCACACACATCATAACTATATAATGCCAGTGTACATACATCATACCTATATAATGCCAGGGCACACACATCATAACTATATAATGCCAGTGCACACACATCATACCTATATAATGCCAGTGCACACACATCATAACTATATAATGCCAGTGCCCATACATGATACCTATATAATGCCAGGGCACACACATCATAACTATATAATGCCAGTGCACACACATCATACCTATATAATGCCAGTGCACACACATCATAACTATATAATGCCAGTGCCCATACATGATACCTATATAATGCCAGGGCACACACATCATAACTATATAATGCCAGTGCACACACATCATACCTATATAATGCCAGTGCACACACATCATAACTATATAATGCCAGTGTATATATATCATGTGACAGACCCTTCTGTCAGTACTGAAAGAGTTAACTTTGTTCAGCTTTAAAAAGCTATTTTCTAAATACAAGGTTGCTGGCATCAGCTATTGTGTGTTGTAATTAAGTTTAAGTGATAAACATTCACATTGTTTAATCCCATCCAGAGAGTAGACGCCCAAGTGATAAGAAAAGCTCAAGTGTGTCTTGTGTTTAAATTGTTTATCTGCTTAAGTAATGTAATTCTATTGTATCATGTCAAAGGGCGTTTTCCCTCTATCTAATGTACAATATTCTTTCAACCCCCCATCAGGGGTCAGACCTGCATAAATACTGGGCATACAGCCTTCAATAAATTGCATTCTATTTTAACCTTCAATGTGGAGCCTGGTCTCATGTTTGAGGGGGGAATTAGATGGGTTGTGAGTTGCTGATCTCACATTCAGGGCATCTTCCATCTGGTATTAACCCTTGGTATCCTGTTGGTACCGTAACAATTGGTGGCACACACCTATATAATGCTAGTGTACATATATCATACCTATATAATGCGAGTGTCCATATATCATACATATATGCCAGTGCACATACATCATACCTATATAATGCCAGTGCCCATACATCATACCTATATAATGCCAGTGTACATACATCATACCTATATAATGCTAGTGTACATATATCATACCTATATAATGCCAGTGCACATACATCATACCTATATAATGCTAGTGTACATATATCATACCTATATAATGCCAGTGTACATACATCATGCCTATATAATGCCAGTGTACATACATCATACCTATATAATGCCAGTGTACATACATCATACCTATATAATGCTAGTGTACATATATCATACCTATATAATGCCAGTGTCCATATATCATACCTATATGCCAGTGCACATACATCATACCTATATAATGCCAGTGTACATACATCATACCTATATAATGCAACTTCCCATACATCATGCCTATATAATGCCAGTTACCATACATCATACATATATAATGCCAGTGCCCATACATCATACCTATATAATGCCAGTGTACATATATCATACCTATATAATGCCAGTGTACATACATCATGCCTATATAATGCCAGTGTACATATATCATACCTATATAATGCCAGTGCACATACATCATACCTATATAATGCCAGTGCCCACACATCACACCTATATAATACCAGTGCCCATACATCATACCTATATAATGCCAGTGCCAATACATCATGCCTATATGCCAGTGCCCATACATCATGCCTATATAATGCCAGTGCCAATACATCATGCCTATATAATGCCAGTGCCCATACATCATGCTCTTGTAATGCCAGTGCCCATACATCATACATATATAATGCTAGTGTACATACATCATACCTATATATAATGCCAGTGTACATATATCATACCTATATAATGCCAGTGCCCATACATCATACCTATATAATGCCAGTGTACATATATCATACCTATATAATGCCAGTGTACATACATCATGCCTATATAATGCCAGTGTACATATATCATACCTATATAATGCCAGTGCACATACATCATACCTATATAATGCCAGTGCCCATAAATCATACCTATATAATGCTAGTGTACATATATCATACCTATATAATGCCAGTGTACATATATCATACCTATATAATGCCAGTGCACATACATCATACCTATATAATGCCAGTGCCCATAAATCATACCTATATAATGCTAGTGTACATATATCATACCTATATAATGCCATTGCACACACATAACTATATAATGCCAGTGTACATATTTCATACCTATATATAATGCCAGTGTACATATATCATACCTATATATAATGCCAGTGTACATATATCATACCTATATAATGCCAGTGTACATACATCATACCTATATAATGCTAGTGTACATATATCATACCTATATAATGCCAGTGCACACACATCATACCTATATAATGCTAGTGTACATATATCATACCTATATAATGCCAGTGCACACACATCATACCTATATAATGCTAGTGTACATATATCATACCTATATAATGCCAGTGCACATACATCATACCTATATAATGCTAGTGTACATACATCATGCCTAAGTAATTTAAGTGACCATACATCATACCTATATAATGCCAGTGCCCATACATCATACCTATATAATGCCAGTGTACATACATCATACCTATATAATGCCAGTGCACATACATCATACCTATATAATGCCAGTGCACATACATCATACCTATATAATGCCAGTGCACATACATCATACCTATATAATGCCGGTGTACATATATCATACCTATATAATGCCAGTGTACATATATCATACCTATATAATGCCAGTGCACATACATCATACCTATATAATGCTAGTGTACATATATCATACCTATATAATACCAGTGCACATACATCATACCTATATAATGTCAGTGCACATACATCATACCTATATAATGCCAGTGCACATACATCATACCTATATAATGCTAGTGTACATACATCATACCTATATAATGCTAGTGTATATATAATACCTATATAATGCTAGTGTACATACATCATACCTATATAATGCCAGTGCACATACATCATACCTATATAATGCCCCTCTAATGTCAGTGCACATAAATCATACCTATATAATGCCAGTGCACATACATCATACCTATATAATGCCAGTGTACATACATCATACCTATATAATGCCAGTGCACATACATCATACCTATATAATGCCAGTGCACATATATAACACCTATATAATGCCAGTGTACATACATCATACCTATATAATGCCAGTGCACATACATCATACCTATATAATGCCAGTGTACATACATCATACCTATATAATGCCAGTGCACATACATCATACCTATATAATGCCAGTGCACATATATAACACCTATATAATGCTAGTGTACATATATCATACCTATATAATGCCAGTGTACCTACATCATACCTATATAATGCCAGTGTACATACATCATACCTATATAATGCCAGTGCACATACATCATACCTATATAATGCCAGTGCACATACATCATACCTATATAATGCCAGTGCCCATACATCATTATTATCTGTGATTTGTAAAGCGCCAACAGATTCTGCAGCGCTATAAACAAAAGAAGAGTACAACAAAACAGTTATAGGGAACAAATGGGTAGAGGGCCCTGCCAAGAGTTGCACTGTTGTAGTCAGCTCTTAAGAAGGCGATCTACAAACAGCTCTTAGGCTTACATGCTAAGGGGGTTCAGGGGATACCAATGGAGGAGAGGAACTGGTATGCCAGTGTCCATACTTCATACCCCTCTAATGCCAGTGTCCATACATCATACCCCTCTAATGCCAGTGCACACACATCATACCCCTCTAATGCCAGTGCCCATACATCATACCCCTCTAATGCCAGTGCCCATACATCATACCTATATAATGCCAGTGCCCATACATCATACCCCTCTAATGCCAGTGCCCATACATCATACCCCTCTAATGCCAGTGCCCATACATGATACTTATATAATGCCAGGGCACACACATCATAACTATATAATGCCAGTGCACACACATCATACCTATATAATGCCAGTGCACACACATCATAACTATATAATGCCAGTGTACATATATCATGTGACAGACCCTTCTGTCAGTACTGAAAGAGTTAACTTTGTTCAGCTTTAAAAAGCTATTTTCTAAATACAAGGTTGCTGGCATCAGCTATTGTGTGTTGTAATTAAGTTTAAGTGATAAACATTCACATTGTTTAATCCCATCCAGAGAGCAGACGCCCAAGTGATAAGAAAAGCTCAAGTGTGTCTTGTGTTTAAATTGTTTATCTGCTTAAGTAATGTAATTCTATTGTGGCATGTCAAAGGGCGTTTTCCCTCTATCTAATGTACAATATTCTTTCAACCCCCCATCAGGGGTCAGACCTGCATAAATACTGGGCATACAGCCTTCCATAAATTGCATTCTATTTTAACCTTCAATGTGGAGCCTGGTCTCATGTTTGAGGGGGGAATTAGATGGGTTGTGAGTTGCTGATCTCACATTCAGGGCATCTTCCATCTGGTATTAACCCTTGGTATCCTGTTGGTACCGTAACAATTGGTGGCAAGCAACGGGAGGATCCTTATCGCCCAGAAGAGCAACTACACAAGCCAGTAACCTCAGGAAGAGGGGGATTATTACAATACTGACAAAGATGGAAAGAGTACCAGGGACAGAAGGAACCAATGGGCCCAGCATATCAGACAGAACCCCTGAAGAAGCAAGCTTTGATCGGGCGGTTAAAATAAGACTGGCATATTATGGCCCCAACCCATCTGCGGAAATTATCGTCCGGGTCATAGCAGCTGTGGAGGCCAACCTACTTCGCCAAAGCGGCGCTGCAGCAGCCCAAGTCACAGCAACCTCAGTGGAAAAGAGAAAAGTAAATTTTGCAGCTTTTAAAAACTTCCTGGAAACAGAAGGAGAGATTGATGGGTACCTTGCGGATTTTGAGAGGCAATGTGCACTACACCAGGTACCCGCAGAGGACTGGGTCACGATATTATCCGGAAAATTATCCGGCCGGGCCAGTGAGGCTTTTCGGGCCATTCCAGATGAGGAAGTCGGGGATTATAATACTGTGAAAGAGGCTCTGCTCTCCAGGTATGCGGTTACACCGGAGGCATACCGGAGGCGGTTCAGAGACACTGTTAAATTAGCTGGTGATTCCTACGTTGAGTGGGCATGTAAGGTGCACCGCACAGCAGCTCACTGGATAGCGGGGTGCCAAGCCGTATCTGGGGAAGAGGTGCTGCAGCTATTCCTGTTGGAACATTGCTTTGACAAGTTATCAGCAGGAGTTAGAGAGTGGGTTCGGGACCATAAACCCTCCACCCTGCATGAAGCTGCTCGCTTGGCAGATGAGTATACGGATGCCCGCAAACTGGAAACTGCTACCACTAAGCCCCCTGCCAGAGTGGAGTACAGACCCCCAGTCACCCCAGCAGCTGCCAGTCACCAACCCCCGGCGCACCGCTATACCACACGGCCTCTGGCCACTAACTACCCTCAGAGAGCCCGGTTCAATTTGCGGGGCTACTCACAACCTATTCGGTGCTTTGGATGTAAGCAACTAGGGCACAAAAGACCAGAGTGTCCCCTAAACGCAGTGAACCAAGCACAGTCCTGGAGAAGACCCGCCAGCGGAATCCCACGTAACCCTCAGCCTGCGGCCCACTACGTAGAAGAGCAAGAATGCTGGGGCATCCTACATGAAGCAGACCCCGTGCAAGCTGCCCACCGGAATAACCGGCAACTGGTTAAAGTGAATGGGAAGGAGGTCAGTGGTCTACGGGATACTGGTGCTACCATGACCTTGCTTCAAAAGAACTTGGTGTCTGAGAAACAGCACACTGGAGACACTGTGGCTGTGAGGGTAGCAGGGAGTGCTGTGTTCCGCCTACCTGTTGCCCAGGTACATTTGGATTGGGGAGTGGGCGCTAGACCTGTGAATGTGGGGGTCAAGAAGGACTTACCAGCTGATGTTCTCCTTGGAAATAACTTGGCTCCCCTTGTTTCTGCCTATGCTCCTATGGGTCCCGCTGATGTTAACCCTGTGACTACCCGTGCCCAGATCCGTGCAGCAGAGACTGACCCACCTGCTCCTAAGCCCCAGGACGCTGAGCTCAGTAAATCTCTATCCGCTATTGATACGTGGAAGTCCCGTTACAATGCGCTGATGAAGGAGAAGAGTCAAGTAGAGAATGAAATGGTCACGTTAAACAATCACGTAACAGTGCTAGCGGGAGAGAAGAGGAGCGCAGAGGAAAAAGCGCGTTTAGAACGTGAATCTCTGCTAGACAAGCTGCACCGACAGATTGCAGAAAACACCAGCTTGAGAGTGGAACATGAAACATTAAAGACAAACTTAGTGACACTGGAGGAGAAGCTGACGCTGGCTCATAGTGAGGTGCAGCAACTCAAGGGCACCCTATGTCAGTATGAAGGGATTGTGGATACCTATAAAGAGCAGGTACAAAAACCACGTAAAGAAGCCAATGATATTTTGAAGGACTGTTTAGCCCTAGTCTGGGCACTGAAGAAGTTGAACCCTTATTTATACGGGCAGGAATTCTCTCTCATAACGGGAATACAGATGGATTGCCCCGGCAAACTGACATGCCTACCACCTCCTAGTCCGGTCATCCCCAGGTTGACCCGCCAAAGGATCAAGCCAGGTCTGCCGGAGTGTTCCACAAGGGGGGAGCTATGTGACAGACCCTTCTGTCAGTACTGAAAGAGTTAACTTTGTTCAGCTTTAAGAAGCTATTTTCTAAATACAATGTTGCTGGCATCAGCTATTGTGTGTTGTAATTAAGTTTAAGTGATAAACATTCACATTGTTTAATCCCATCCAGAGAGTAGACGCCCAAGTGATAAGAAAAGCTCAAGTGTGTCTTGTGTTTAAATTGTTTATCTGCTTAAGTAATGTAATTCTATTGTATCATGTCAAAGGGCGTTTTCCCTCTATCTAATGTACAATATTCTTTCAACCCCCCATCAGGGGTCAGACCTGCATAAATACTGGGCATACAGCCTTCAATAAATTGCATTCTATTTTAACCTTCAATGTGGAGCCTGGTCTCATGTTTGAGGGGAAATTAGATGGGTTGTGAGTTGCTGATCTCACATTCAGGGCATCTTCCATCTGGTATTAACCCTTGGTTTCCTGTTGGTACCGTAACATATCATAACTATATAATGCTAGTGTATATATAATACCTATATAATGCTAGTGTACATATATCATACCTATATAATGCTAGTGTGCATATATCATACCTATATAATGCTAGTGTACATATATCATACCTATATAATGCTAGTATACTGTACATACATCATACCTATATAATGCCAGTGTACATATATCATACCTATATAATGCCAGTGCACACACATAATTATATAATGCCAGTGTACATACATCATACCTATATAATGCTAGTGTACATACATCATACCCCTCTAATGCCAGTGCACACACATCATACCTATATAATGCTAGTGTACATACATCATACCTATATAATGCCAGTGCACACACATCATAACTATATAATGCTAGTGTACATACATCATACCTATATAATGCCAGTGCACACACATCATAACTATATAATGCTAGTGTACATATATACCTATATAATGCCAGTGCACACACATCATACCTATATAATGCTAGTGTACATATATCATACCTATATAATGCCAGTGCACATACATCATACCTATATAATGCTAGTGTACATACATCATGCCTAAGTAATTTAAGTGACCATACATCATAACTATATAATGCCAGTGTACATACATAATACCTATATAATGTCAGTGTACATATATCATACCTATATAATGCCAGTGCACATATATCATACCTATATAATGCTAGTGTACATACATCATACCTATATAATGCTAGTGTACATACATCATACCTATATAATGCTAGTGTACACACATAATACCTATATAATGCCAGTGTACATACATAATACCTATATAATGTCAGTGTACATATATCATACCTATATAATGTCAGTGTACATACATAATACCTATATAATGTCAGTGTACATATATCATACCTATATAATGCCAGTGCACATATATCATACCTATATAATGCTAGTGTACATACATCATACCTATATAATCCTAGTGTACATACATCATACCTATATAATGCTAGTGTACATATATCATACCTATATAATGCCAGTGTCCATATATCATACCTATATGCCAGTGCACATACATCATACCTATATAATCCAGTGCCCATACATCATACCTATATAATGCCAGTGTACATACATCATACCTATATAATGCCAGTGTACATACATCATACCTATATAATGCCAGTGTACATACATCATACCTATATAATGCTAGTGTACATATATCATACCTATATCCCAGTGTACATACAGGGAGCGCAGAATTATTAGGCAAGTTGTATTTTTGAGGATTAATTTTATTATTGAACAACAACCATGTTCTCAATGAACCCAAAAAACTCATTAATATCAAAGCTGAATAGTTTTGAAAGTAGTTTTTAGTTTGTTTTTAGTTATAGCTATTTTAGGGGATATCTGTGTGTGCAGATGACTATTACTGTGCATAATTATTAGGCAACTTAACAAAAAACAAATATATACTCATTTCAATTATTTATTTTTACCAGTGAAACCAATATAAAATCTCAACATTCACAAATATACATTTCTGACATTCAAAAACAAAACAAAAACAAATCAGTGACCAATATAGCCACCTTTCTTTGCAAGGACACTCAAAAGCCTGCCATCCATGGATTCTGTCAGTGTTTTGATCTGTTCACCATCAACATTGCGTGCAGCAGCAACCACAGCATCCCAGACACTGTTCAGAGAGGTGTACTGTTTTCCCTCCTTGTAAATCTCACATTTGATGATGGACCACAGGTTCTCAATGGGGTTCAGATCAGGTGAACAAGGAGGCCATGTCATTAGATTTTCTTCTTTTATACCCTTTCTTGCCAGCCACGCTGTGGAGTACTTGGACGCGTGTGATGGAGCATTGTCCTGCATGAAAATCATGTTTTTCTTGAAGGATGCAGACTTCTTCCTGTACCACTGCTTGAAGAAGGTGTCTTCCAGAAACTGGCAGTAGGACTGGGAGTTGAGCTTGACTCCATCCTCAACCCGAAAAGGCCCCACAAGCTCATCTTTGATGATACCAGCCCAAACCAGTACTCCACCTCCACCTTGCTGGCGTCTGAGTCGGACTGGAGCTCTCTGCCCTTTACCAATCCAGCCACGGGCCCATCCATCTGGCCCATCAAGACTCACTCTCATTTCATCAGTCCATAAAACCTTAGAAAAATCAGTCTTGAGATATTTCTTGGCCCAGTCTTGACGTTTCAGCTTGTGTGTCTTGTTCAGTGGTGGTCGTCTTTCAGCCTTTCTTACCTTGGCCATGTCTCTGAGTATTGCACACCTTGTGCTTTTGGGCACTCCAGTGATGTTGCAGCTCTGAAATATGGCCAAACTGGTGGCAAGTGGCATCTTGGCAGCTGCACACTTGACTTTTCTCAATTCATGGGCAGTTATTTTGTGCCTTGGTTTTTCCACACGCTTCTTGCAACCCTGTTGACTATTTTGAATGAAACGCTTGATTGTTCGATGATCACGCTTCAGAAGCTTTGCAATTTTAAGAGTGCTGCATCCCTCTGCAAGATATTTCACTATTTTTGACTTTTCTGAGCCTGTCAAGTCCTTCTTTTGACCCATTTTGCCAAAGGAAAGGAAGTTGCCTAATAATTATGAACACCTGATATAGGGTGTTGATGTCATTAGACCACACCCCTTCTCATTACAGAGATGCACATCACCTAATATGCTTAATTGGTAGTAGGCTTTCGAGCCTATACAGCTTGGAGTAAGACAACATGCATAAAGAGGATGATGTGGTCAAAATACTCATTTGCCTAATAATTCTGCACACAGTGTATATCATACCTATATAATGCTAGTGTACATACATCATACCTATATAATGCTAGTGTACATACATCATACCTATATAATGCTAGTGTACATACATCATACCTATACAATGCTAGTGTACATACATCATACCTATACAATGCTAGTGTACATACATCATACCTATATAATGCCAGTGTACATACATCATACCTATATAATGCCAGTGTACATATACCATACCTATATAATGCCAGTGAGTGTACATATATCTAATCATACCTATATAATGCTAGTGTACATACATCATACCTATATAATGCTAGTGTACATATATCATACCTATATAATGCTAGTGCCCATAAATCATACCTATATAATGCCAGTGTACATACATCATACCTATATAATGCTAGTGTACATACATCATACCTATATAATGCTATTGTACATATATCATACCTATATAATGCCAGTGCACATACATCATACCTATATAATGCCAGTGCACATACATCATACCTATATAATGCCAGTATACATATATCATACCTATATAATGCTAGTGTACATACATCATACCTATATAATGCTAGTGTACATACACCATACCTATATAATGCCAGTATACATATATCATACCTATATAATGCTAGTGTACATACATCATACCTATATAATGCTAGTGTACATACATCATACCTATATAATGCTAGTGTACATACATCATACCTATATAATGCTAGTGTACATATATCATACCTATATAATGCTAGTGTACATATATCATACCTATATAATGCTAGTGTACATACATCATACCTATATAATGCTAGTGTACATATATCATACCTATATAATGCTAGTGTACATATATCATACCTATATAATGCTAGTGTACATACATCATACCTATATAATGCTAGTGTACATATATCATACCTATATAATGCTAGTGTACATATATCATACATATATAATGCCAGTGTACATACATCATACCTATATAATGCTAGTGTACATACATCATACCTATATAATGCTAGTGTACATATATCATACCTATATAATGCTAGTGTACATACATCATACCTATATAATGCTAGTGTACATACATCATACCTATATAATGCTAGTGTACATATATCATACCTATATAATGCTAGTGTACATACATCATACCTATATAATGCTAGTGTACATATATCATACCTATATAATGCTAGTGTACATACATCATACCTATATAATGCTAGTGTACATATATCATACCTATATAATGCTAGTGTACATACATCATACCTATATAATGCTAGTGTACATATATCATACCTATATAATGCTAGTGTACATATATCATACCTATATAATGCCAGTATACATATATCATACCTATATAATGCTAGTGTACATATATCATACCTATATAATGCTAGTGTACATATATCATACCTATATAATGCCAGTATACATATATCATACCTATATAATGCTAGTGTACATATATCATACCTATATAATGCCAGTATACATATATCATACCTATATAATGCTAGTGTACATATATCATACCTATATAATGCCAGTGTACATACATCATACCTATATAATGCCAGTGTACATACATCATACCTATATAATGCCAGTGCCCATACATCATACCTATATAATGCTAGTGTACATATATCATACCTATATAATGCCAGTGTACATACATCATACCTATATAATGCTAGTGTACATATATCATACCTATATAATGCTAGTGTACATATATCATACCTATATAATGCTAGTGTACATATATTATACCTATATAATGCCAGTGCACATATATCATACCTATATAATGCCAGTATACATATATTATACCTATATAATGCCAGTGTACATACATCATACCTATATAATGCTAGTGTACATACATCATACCTATATAATGCCAGTGTACATACATGATACCTATATAATGCCAGTGTACATACATCATACCTATATAATGCTAGTGTACATATATCATACCTATATAATGCTAGTGTACATATATCATACCTATATAATGCCAGCGTACATACATCATACCTATATAATGCTAGTGTACATACATCATACCTATATAATGCTAGTGTACATACATCATACCTATATAATGCTAGTGTACATACATCATACCTATATAATGCTAGTGTACATACATCATACCTATATAATGCTAGTGTACATACATCATACCTATATAATGCCAGTGTACATATATCATACCTATATAATGCTAGTGTACATACATCATACCTATATAATGCCAGTGTACATATATCATACCTATATAATGCTATTGTACATACATCATACCTATATAATGCTAGTGTACATACATCATACCTATATAATGCCAGTATACATATATTATACCCGAGGGCACTATGTATTAACCCTTTCCTTACCGTCTGCTGCAGGTCCGGGATGCCGATCCTGATGATCACCGCGTTCCCCCCTGTCTCTTCCATCCGCCGGCCGGGGGGGTCTCTGTCTGCTCCGGGGGGGTCTGTGTCTTTGCCTGGGGGGGGCCGGTGCCAGCTGGGGGGGTCGGTGCCCGGACTGGGGGGGTCTGTACCGGGGTTGGGGGGCTCCTGGTCCCAGCTCTCGATGTCTGGGTCAGGGGGGGCGCTCTCTCCCTCGGGATCCCGGTTGTCTGGGTCACTGTCCGGGGGGTGGGGGCGGCGGGGAGCCCCGGGGTCCCCCTTAAGGGGGCTGGGTGGGGGGGGTCCGGGCCGCTCCGGGAGCTCAGGAACCGGAGACACAACATGAGCAGGAGAGGGGGAGGGGCGGAGAGACTGCATCTAATGGAGAAGGGGGGAGAGAGGGGGTGTGAGAGACTGTAATACAGAGAGAGACTGCATCTAATGGAGAAGGGGGGAGAGAGGGGGTGTGAGAGACTGTAATACAGAGAGAGAGACTGCATCTAATGGAGAAGGGGGGAGAGAGGGGGTGTGAGAGACTGTAATACAGAGAGAGACTGCATCTAATGGAGAAGGGGGGAGAGAGGGGGTGTGAGAGACTGTAATACAGAGAGAGAGACTGCATCTAATGGAGAAGGGGGGAGAGAGGGGGTGTGAGAGACTGTAATACAGAGAGAGACTGCATCTAATGGAGAAGGGGGAGAGAGGGGGTGTGAGAGACTGTAATACAGAGAGAGAGAGACTGCATCTAATGGAGAAGGGGGGAGAGAGGGGGTGTGAGAGACTGTAATACAGAGAGAGACTGCATCTAATGGAGAAGGGGGGAGAGAGGGGGTGTGAGAGACTGTAATACAGAGAGAGAGACTGCATCTAATGGAGAAGGGGGAGAGAGGGGGTGTGAGAGACTGTAATACAGAGAGAGACTGCATCTAATGGAGAAGGGGGGAGATAGGGGGTGTGAGAGACTGTAATACAGAGAGAGACTGCATCTAATGGAGAAGGGGGAGAGAGGGGGTGTGAGAGACTGTAATACAGAGAGAGACTGCATCTAATGGAGAAGGGGGGGAGAGAGGGGGTGTGAGAGACTGTAATACAGAGAGAGACTGCATCTAATGGAGAAGGGGGGAGAGAGGGGGTGTGAGAGACTGTAATACAGAGAGAGAGACTGCATCTAATGGAGAAGGGGGGAGAGAGGGGGTGTGAGAGACTGTAATACAGAGAGAGACTGCATCTAATGGAGAAGGGGGGAGAGAGGGGGTGTGAGAGACTGTAATACAGAGAGAGACTGCATCTAATGGTGAAGGGGGGAGAGAGGGGGTGTGAGAGACTGTAATACAGAGAGAGAGACTGCATCTAATGGAGAAGGGGGGAGAGAGGGGGTGTGAGAGACTGTAATACAGAGAGAGACTGCATCTAATGGTGAAGGGGGGAGAGAGGGGGTGTGAGAGACTGTAATACAGAGAGAGACTGCATCTAATGGAGAAGGGGGGAGAGAGGGGGTGTGAGAGACTGTAATACAGAGAGAGAGAGACTGCATCTAATGGAGAAGGGGGGAGAGAGGGGGTGTGAGAGACTGTAATACAGAGAGAGACTGCATCTAATGGAGAAGGGGGGAGAGAGGGGGTGTGAGAGACTGTAATACAGAGAGAGAGACTGCATCTAATGGAGAAGGGGGGAGAGAGGGGGTGTGAGAGACTGTAATACAGAGAGAGACTGCATCTAATGGAGAAGGGGGGAGAGAGGGGGTGTGAGAGACTGTAATACAGAGAGAGACTGCATCTAATGGTGAAGGGGGGAGAGAGGGGGTGTGAGAGACTGTAATACAGAGAGAGAGACTGCATCTAATGGAGAAGGGGGGAGAGAGGGGGTGTGAGAGACTGTAATACAGAGAGAGACTGCATCTAATGGTGAAGGGGGGAGAGAGGGGGTGTGAGAGACTGTAATACAGAGAGAGACTGCATCTAATGGAGAAGGGGGGAGAGAGGGGGTGTGAGAGACTGTAATACAGAGAGAGACTGCATCTAATGGAGAAGGGGGGAGAGAGGGGGTGTGAGAGACTGTAATACAGAGAGAGACTGCATCTAATGGAGAAGGGGGGAGAGAGGGGGTGTGAGAGACTGTAATACAAAGAGAGACTGCATCTAATGGAGAAGGGGGGAGAGAGGGGGTGTGAGAGACTGTAATACAGAGAGAGACTGCATCTAATGGAGAAGGGGAGAGAGGGGGTGTGAGAGACTGTAATACAGAGAGAGAGACTGCATCTAATGGAGAAGGGGGGAGATAGGGGGTGTGAGAGACTGTAATACAGAGAGAGACTGCATCTAATGGAGAGGGGGAGTGAGAGACTGTAATACAGAGAGAGACTGCATCTAATGGAGAAGGGGGGAGAGAGGGGGGTGTGAGAGACTGTAATACAGAGAGAGACTGCATCTAATGGAGAAGGGGGGAGAGAGGGGGTTTGAGAGACTGTAATACAGAGAGAGACTGCATCTAATGGAGAAGGGGGGAGAGAGGGGGTGTGAAAGACTGTAATACAGAGAGAGAGAGACTGCATCTAATGGAGAAGGGGGGAGAGAGGGGGTGTGAGAGACTGTTATACAGAGAGAGACTGCATCTAATGGAGAAGGGGGGAGAGAGGGGGTGTGAGAGACTGTAATACAGAGAGAGACTGCATCTAATGGAGAAGGGGGGAGAGAGGGGGTGTGAGAGACTGTAATACAGAGAGAGACTGCATCTAATGGAGAAGGGGGGAGAGAGCGGGGTGTGAGAGACTGTAATACAGAGAGAGGAACTGCATCTAATGGAGAGAGGGGGGAGAGAGGGGGTGTGAGAGACTGTAATACAGAGAGAGAGACTTGCATTAATGGAGAAGGGTGGGAGAGAGAGAGAGTGGGGTGTGAGAGACTGTAAATACAGAGAGAGAGACTGCATCTAATGGAGAAGGACGGGGGGTGAAGGCCCGGAGGGGAGGGGGGTGTGAGAGACTGTAATACAGAGAGAGACTGCATCTAATGGTGAAGGGGGGAGAGAGGGGGTGTGAGAGACTGTAATACAGAGAGAGACTGCATCTAATGGAGAAGGGGGGAGAGAGGGGGAGTGAGAGACTGTAATACAGAGAGAGACTGCATCTAATGGAGAAGGGGGGAGAGAGGGGGAGTGAGAGACTGTAATACAGAGAGAGACTGCATCTAATGGAGAAGGGGGGGAGAGAGGGGGTGTGAGAGACTGTAATACAGAGAGAGACTGCATCTAATGGAGAAGGGGGGAGAGAGGGGGTGTGAGAGACTGTAATACAGAGAGAGAGACTGCATCTAATGGAGAAGGGGGGGAGAGAGGGGGTGTGAGAGACTGTAATACAGAGAGAGACTGCATCTAATGGAGAAGGGGGGAGAGAGGGGGTGTGAGAGACTGTAATACAGAGAGAGACTGCATCTAATGGAGAAGGGGGGAGAGAGGGGGTGTGAGAGACTGTAATACAGAGAGAGACTGCATCTAATGGAGAAGGGTGGAGAGAGAGGGGGTGTGAGAGACTGTAATACAGAGAGAGACTGCATCTAATGGAGAAGGGGGGAGAGAGGGGGTGTGAGAGACTGTAATACAGAGAGAGAGACTGCATCTAATGGAGAAGGGGGGAGAGAGGGGGTGTGAGAGACTGTAATACAGAGAGAGAGACTGCATCTAATGGAGAAGGGGGGAGAGAGGGGGGTGTGAGAGACTGTAATACAGAGAGAGAGACTGCATCTAATGGAGAAGGGGGGGGGAGAGGGGGTGTGAGAGACTGTAATACAGAGAGAGACTGCATCTAATGGAGAAGGGGGGGAGAGAGGGGGTGTGAGAGACTGTAATACAGAGAGAGACTGCATCTAATGGAGAAGGGGGGAGAGAGGGGGTGTGAGAGACTGTAATACAGAGAGAGACTGCATCTAATGGAGAAGGGGGGAGAGAGGGGGTGTGAGAGACTGTAATACAGAGAGAGACTGCATCTAATGGAGAAGGGGGGAGAGAGGGGGGTGTGAGAGACTGTAATACAGAGAGAGACTGCATCTAATGGAGAAGGGGGGAGAGAGGGGGTGTGAGAGACTGTAATACAGAGAGAGACTGCATCTAATGGAGAAGGGGGGAGAGAGGGGGTGTGAGAGACTGTAATACAGAGAGAGACTGCATCTAATGGAGAAGGGGGGGGGAGGGGGGGGTGTGAGAGACTGTAATACAGAGAGAGACTGCATCTAATGGAGAAGGGGGGGGAGAGAGGGGGTGTGAGAGACTGTAATACAGAGAGAGACTGCATCTAATGGAGAAGGGGGGAGAGAGGGGGTGTGAGAGACTGTAATACAGAGAGAGAGACTGCATCTAATGGAGAAGGGGGGAGAGAGGGGGTGTGAGAGACTGTAATACAGAGAGAGAGACTGCATCTAATGGAGAAGGGGGGAGAGAGGGGGTGTGAGAGACTGTAATACAGAGAGAGACTGCATCTAATGGAGAAGGGGGGAGAGAGGGGGTGTGAGAGACTGTAATACAGAGAGAGACTGCATCTAATGGAGAAGGGGGGAGAGAGGGGGTGTGAGAGACTGTAATACAGAGAGAGACTGCATCTAATGGAGAAGGGGGGAGAGAGGGGGAGTGAGAGACTGTAATACAGAGAGAGACTGCATCTAATGGAGAAGGGGGGAGAGAGGGGGTGTGAGAGACTGTAATACAGAGAGAGGACTGCATCTAATGGAGAAGGGGGGAGAGCGGGGGGTGTGAGAGACTGTAATACAGAGAGAGACTGCATCTAATGGAGAAGGGGGGGGTGAGAGGGGGTGTGAGAGACTGTAATACAGAGAGAGACTGCATCTAATGGAGAAGGGGGGAGAGAGGGGGTGTGAGAGACTGTAATACAGAGAGAGACTGCATCTAATGAGAAGGGGGGAGAGAGAGGGGGTGTGAGAGACTGTAATACAGAGAGAGACTGCATCTAATGAGAAGGGTGGAGAGAGAGGGGGTGTGAGAGACTGTAATACAGAGAGAGACTGCATCTAATGGAGAAGGGGGAGAGAGGGGGTGTGAGAGACTGTAATACAGAGAGAGAGACTGCATCTAATGGAGAAGGGGGGAGAGAGGGGGTGAGAGAGACTGTAATACAGAGAGAGAGAGACTGCATCTAATGGAGAAGGGGGAGAGAGGGGGTGTGAGAGACTGTAATACAGAGAGAGAGACTGCATCTAATGGAGAAGGGGGGAGAGAGGGGTGTGAGAGACTGTAATACAGAGAGAGACCTGCATCTAATGGAGAAGGGGGGAGAGAGGGGGTGTGAGAGACTGTAATACAGAGAGAGACTGCATCTAATGGAGAAGGGGGGAGAGAGGGGGTGTGAGAGACTGTAATACAGAGAGAGACTGCATCTAATGGAGAAGGGGGGAGAGAGGGGGTGTGAGAGACTGTAATACAGAGAGAGACTGCATCTAATGGAGAAGGGGGGAGAGAGGGGGTGTGAGAGACTGTAATACAGAGAGAGACTGCATCTAATGGAGAAGGGGGGAGAGAGGGGGTGTGAGAGACTGTAATACAGAGAGAGACTGCATCTAATGGAGAAGGGGGGAGAGAGGGGGTGTGAGAGACTGTAATACAGAGAGAGACTGCATCTAATGGAGAAGGGGGGGAGAGAGGGGGTGTGAGAGACTGTAATACAGAGAGAGACTGCATCTAATGGAGAAGGGGGGAGAGAGGGGGGTGTGAGAGACTGTAATACAGAGAGAGACTGCATCTAATGGAGAAGGGGAGAGAGGGGGTGTGAGAGACTGTAATACAGAGAGAGAGACTGCATCTAATGGAGAAGGGGGGAGATAGGGGGTGTGAGAGACTGTAATACAGAGAGAGACTGCATCTAATGGAGAGGGGGAGTGAGAGACTGTAATACAGAGAGAGACTGCATCTAATGGAGAAGGGGGGAGAGAGGGGGTGTGAGAGACTGTAATACAGAGAGAGACTGCATCTAATGGAGAAGGGGGGAGAGAGGGGGTGTGAGAGACTGTAATACAGAGAGAGACTGCATCTAATGGAGAAGGGGGAGAGAGGGGGTGTGAAAGACTGTAATACAGAGAGAGAGAGACTGCATCTAATGGAGAGGGGGGAGAGAGGGGGTGTGAGAGACTGTTATACAGAGAGAGACTGCATCTAATGGAGAAGGGGGAGAGAGGGGGGTGTGAGAGACTGTAATACAGAGAGAGACTGCATCTAATGGAGAAGGGGGGAAAGAGGGGTGTGAGAGACTGTAATACAGAGAGACTGCATCTAATGGAGAAGGGGGGAGAGAGGGGGTGTGAGAGACTGTAATACAGAGAGAGACTGCATCTAATGGAGAAGGGGGGAGAGGAGGTGTGTGAGAGACTGTAATACAGAGAGAGAGACTGCATCTAATGGAGAAGGGGGGAGAGAGGGGGTGTGAGAGACTGTAAAACAGAGAGAGAGACTGCATCTAATGGAGAAGGGGGGAGAGAGGGGGTGTGAGAGACTGTAATACAGAGAGAGACTGCATCTAATGGTGAAGGGGGGAGAGAGGGGGTGTGAGAGACTGTAATACAGAGAGAGACTGCATCTAATGGAGAAGGGGAGAGAGGGGGAGTGAGAGACTGTAATACAGAAGAGACTGCATCTAATGGAGAAGGGGGAGAGAGGGGGAGTGAGAGACTGTAATACAGAGAGAGACTGCATCTAATGGAGAAGGGGGGAAAGAGGGGGTGTGAGAGACTGTAATACAGAGAGAGACTGCATCTAATGGAGAAGGGGGGAGAGAGGGGGTGTGAGAGACTGTAATACAGAGAGAGAGACTGCATCTAATGGAGAAGGGGGGAGAGAGGGGGTTGAGAGACTGTAATACAAAGAGAGACTGCATCTAATGGAGAAGGGGGAGAGAGGGGGTTGAGAGACTGTAATACAGAGAAGACTGCATCTAATGGAGAAGGGGGGAGAGAGGGGGTGTGAGAGACTGTAATACAGAGAGAGACTGCATCTAATGGAGAAGGGTGGAGAGAGAGGGGGTGAGAGACTGTAATACAGAGAGAGACTGCATCTAATGGAGAAGGGGGGAGAGAGGGGTGTGAGAGACTGTAATACAGAGAGAGAGACTGCATCTAATGGAGAAGGGGGGAGAGAGGGGTGTGAGAGACTGTAATACAGAGAGAGAGACTGCATCTAATGGAGAAGGGGGGAGAGAGGGGGTGTGAGAGACTGTAATACAGAGAGAGAGACTGCATCTAATGGAGAAGGGGGGAGAGGAGGGGGTGTGAGAGACCTGTAATACAGAGAGAGACTGCATCTAATGGAGAAGGGGGGAGAGAGGGGGTGTGAGAGACTGTAATACAGAGAGAGACTGCATCTAATGGAGAAGGGGGGGAGAGAGGGGGTGTGAGAGACTGTAATACAGAGAGAGACTGCATCTACTGGAGAAGGGGGAGAGAGGGGGTGTGAGAGACTGTAATACAGAGAGAGACTGCATCTAATGGAGAAGGGGGGAGAGAGGGGGTGTGAGAGACTGTAATCACAGAGAGAGACTGCATCTAATGGAGAAGGGGGAGAGAGGGGGTGTGAGAGACTGTAAATACAGAGAGAGACTGCATCTAATGGAGAAGGGGGGAGAGAGGGGGGTGTGAGAGAACTGTAATACAGAGAGAGACTGCATCTAATGGAGAAGGGGGGAGAGAGGGGGTGAGTGAGAGACTGTAATACAGAGAGAGAGACTGCATCTAATGAGAAGGGGGGAGAGAGGGGGTGTGAGAGACTGTAATACAGAGAGAGACTGCATCTAATGGAGAAGGGGGGGGGGAGAGGGGGGTGTGAGAGACTGTAAGACAGAGAGGAGACTGCATCTAATGGAGAAGGGGAGAGAGGGGGTGTGAGAGACTGTAATACAGAGAGAGCGAGAGCCTGCATCTAATGGAGAAGGGGGAGAGAGGGGGTGTGAGAGACTGTAATACAGAGAGAGACTGCATCTAATGGAGACGGGGGGGAGAGAGGGGGTGTGAGAGACTGTAATACAGAGAGAGACTGCATCTAATGGAGAAGGGGGGAGAGAGGGGGTGTGAGAGACTGTAATACAGAGAGAGACTGCATCTAATGGAGAAGGGGGGGAGAGAGGGGGTGTGAGAGACTGTAATACAGAGAGAGAGACTGCATCTAATGGAGAAGGGGGGAGAGAGGGGGTGTGAGAGACTGTAATACAGAGAGAGAACTGCATCTAATGGAGAAGGGGGGAGAGAGGGGGAGTGGAGAGACTGTAATACAGAGAGAGAGACTGCATCTAATGGAGAAGGGGGGAGAGAGGGGGTGTGAGAGACTGTAATACAGAGAGAGACTGCATCTAATGGAGAAGGGGGGAGAGAGGGGTGTGAGAGACTGTAATACAGAGAGAGACTGCATCTAATGGAGAAGGGGGGAGAGAGGGGGTGTGAGAGACTGTAATACAGAGAGAGACTGCATCTAATGGAGAAGGGGGGAGAGAGGGGGTGTGAGAGACTGTAATACAGAGAGAGAGACTGCATCTAATGGAGAAGGGGGGAGAGAGGGGTGTGAGAGACTGTAATACAGAGAGAGACTGCATCTAATGGTGAAGGGGGAGAGAGGGGGGTGTGAGAGACTGTATACAGAGAGAGACTGCATCTAATGGAGAAGGGGGGAGAGAGGGGGTGTGAGAGACTGTAAACAGAGAGAGACTGCATCTAATGGAGAAGGGGGGAGAGAGGGGGTGTGAGAGACTGTAATACAGAGAGAGACTGCATCTAATGGTGAAGGGGGAGAGAGGGGGTGTGAGAGACTGTAATACAGAGAGAGACAGCATCTAATGGAGAAGAGGGGAGAGAGGGGGAGTGAGAGACTGTAATACAGAGAGAGACTGCATCTAATGGAGAAGGGGGAGAGAGGGGTGTGAGAGACTGTAATACAGAGAGAGACTGCATCTAATGAAGAAGGGGAGAGAGAGGGGGTGTGAGAGACTGTAATACAGAGAGAGACTGCATCTAATGAAGAAGGGGGGGGAGAGAGGGGGTGTGAGAGACTGTAATACCGAGAGAGACTGCATCTAATGGAGAAGGGGGGAGAGAGGGGGTGTGAGAGACTGTAATACAGAGAGAGAGACTGCATCTAATGGAGAAGGGGGGGAGAGAGGGGGTGTGAGAGACTGTAATACAGAGAGAGACTGCATCTAATGGAGAAGGGGGGGAGAGAGGGGGTGTGAGAGACTGTAATACAGAGAGAGACTGCATCTAATGGAGAAGGGGAGAGAGGGGGTGTGAGAGACTGTAATACAGAGAGAGACTGCATCTAATGAAGAAGGGGAGAGAGAGGGGGTGTGAGAGACTGTAATACAGAGAGAGACTGCATCTAATGAAGAAGGGGGGGGGGAGAGAGGGGTGTGAGATGACTAATACAGAGAGAGACTGCATCTAATGGAGAAGGGGGGAGAGAGGGGGTGTGAGAGACTGTAATACAGAGATTGACTGCATCTAATGGAGAAGGGGGGAGAGAGGGGGTGTGAGAGACTGTAAAACAGAGAGAGACTTCA